>NW_028187077.1:891550-1046448 GCF_003343005.1 Rhea americana
GTCTCTGGACACCTACTCAGAGTATACGCAGCTATTTCATCCATGCTTCTCCTCAGCTGTGCAGTACATAATTCTTTTGTACCATGTTCACTTACCCATAAGCTCCCTAGGTCTCCAAGTACATGAATCTATTTGGCCTAAATAAATACCTGATTTTGCCACCTTTAAGCAGGTCACAAAACTTTTCCAATGAGTTTCTGCTTGTAGCATAGTACGTCCAGTAAAGGTGGCAGAACCAGGCCCTAAGAGACTTAGCCATGCGCATCTTTATAACATCATGGATGGACAACTGAGCTTTGCCTGGAACTTCCTCCAAAAGCTCTCTCTGAATTTATTCCATTCTCTGCATTTTAGTGACCAATGACTGATTAGCACAATTCTGCCCTCATTTTAATTACTGTTGATAAAGCCTGTTATGAGCAGAGCTTCTGTTACGTTACGGATCATCTGATTATTTGCTCTGCTCTTCTCCAGTGTTTGAGTTCTGTGTCATAAAGCAAAGCCAGTGCATGCTACAAATAGTCACTGCAGAAAGTGTGTGAACTCCCCCAGATTTATCCCCTATGGAGGCAGGGAAAATGTAACATAAACATCAGCACGTCCAGAAAAGGGTGCAAAGYCCCAGCCCTTCCACTTGTTCTCTGCTTTGAACATCAGCCTGGCTGTTGGACTGAAAATTTCAGCTAGAGAAGAAACACACATATTTACAAATAAATAAATAGTATTTTGTCTGTCTTACTAATATCTTGAAGGCTTTAATTTAAACTCCATAAAACAAATCAGGTTTCATGGACCAACACAGTGTTCTGTGTTAGCTTGTGCAATAAAATAGATTCATGAATGATTATGCCAATTATAAAGAAAATCCTACACACTATTAAGATAGAAAATACAACACTAGAGGAAGATAATATCTTCTACTRTTAATTCCCTTCCCTGAGGACTCTGCTGCTGTAGGCACAAAGAATAAATGACAGGCAAAGTAGTTACACCCTTTTTTTTTTTCTTTTTTTTTTTTGCTACCTTGCTACCTAGCGCATGCTGTGCAAACTTACAACTTTTATTCCTTTTAATTACTTTTATTCCTTTTAATTCTTATATTTTTTCCAAAACATTAGTAAAAGTTTCTCATTAGGTACACACAGTTCTTACAGGCGTGGTGGCATCAATGATGTGATGGCATAGCAAGTGTAGAGTTATTAAACTTCATATTGCACACAGGCATATACAGAGCAAAGATAACATAAATTCATTTACTCTTCTCTGACCCTAAGTCCTTCATTAGAAAGCCTTCTTTTCCTTTGTGTGTATGTGAATTTATACATGTTCTGATTTTGCTCCATGACCTTTTTCCAGTCTTKTTTCTATTACAATCATACTGCTGCACCAAACGCATTTACCCTCACAAGAGACCTTCCTTTCAAAGGCAAGCATTTAGGGTGTCTTATGAGGAAGTGGGGGTTTCTGCATGTAGAGGATCGTGCAAAATTTTGCAGAACGCCTAGCCCTACTAGAATCAATGGGATCTTTGCCATTAACTTTGACAGAGTCGGGATTAAGTCCCCTCTTGATTTATGTTCTGGTGATATGCATTACTGAGTTTTTTCCGGTTTGTGTTGGAAAGACATTTAGAGGAGATTTTGCTAAGTAGCCAATCAAAATGAAATTCCAGTCCAGTTTCACTCAAAACTTTTCCTTAATTTGCACGAAACTTGACTCAAGATTTGAGTTTCTTTTGAAAAAATAAATCAGGTAGGTTTGACTTAGTTTTAGGTTTCACTGAAAAAGTTGCACTCCACTTTGGTATGTCACTGTTTGCTTAAAAAACATTCTTTCTGAATTCCACCACACTTTTTCATTCCTCTGAAGAGTTTTAGGTCATTCTTGCTAGAGACAAGTGGATTTCATCAAGCTGTAGAACTACTTTGATGGTCTGGAGTGTATTTTACTGGGTCACAGATTTGCTGCCTACAACATTTGCTTAAGGAGTATGTCATCACATCTCAAACAATAACATTTGAGCACTTTTATCAGGCTTTGCTGTCCTGGAATGCAATGAACCACAAAGCTTGTTACATACACTCTTGCATTATTACTTTACTGGAACTAGTGAATGAGGTTAAATTTGAATTTTGGGCTTCCTTCCTGCGTTTCTGGCTGCTAGTTCAGTGAGSTTTTAGGATGTGGTGACTGGGCAGGTAGGGCTTGCTCGTCAGTTTTCTTTTCCTATACACATGTGTACATGTGCGGTTTGGTGTTTGCATAGTATTTTCTTTGGTTTGCTTGATTGGCTTTTGTACCGAGAGCTGTTGGATCTTTACTTAGTCCAGTTTCACTTGGAGATGCCAGATCCACACCATAATGGATGGGTAAGTGCAAGACTAGAGATGKGAAACAAAACCAGGGAGTCTTAGTTTCCTTCAGTACCCTTCCTAGTGAGAACGTTTAGTGTACCCAAAACACAGTGTCTCCAAAAACTCAGAAATAATCTAATCACTACACAGTGCCACTTCACCTCAAGACTGTTCCTAACTGACATAGTGTCTTATAGTCTCTTTACTTAAGAACATCCTGAGAAAACAGCAGAATAAATAACCAGGGTTTATTATAACTAGAATAACAGCAAACTACATGTATGCAAAAGTTAAAGAAAGGCATCCCTCATTTTAGCGCAGTTGAATTATTTAAAAGGGAGGAAGGGAGAGAAAGGATAATAACCCAAGTACGTGCCTTATCAAAATTGTCAGGGCTTTTGCATTCCATTTCCTTGTGATAAGACTCTTGTGCTGAGCTGGTATTCGGAAGTGAGCCCAAAGGGCGGACTGATAAGTTTACATAAGGAAGGAAATAATCAATTTAGGGCTGTTACTGAATGAGCTCTTATCATGTTCATTTCCTCACTACTGCTTCTCAAGCTAAATATTACATGTTCAGGARCAACTTCAAAAGATTCACCACTCTACTCTCCGCATTTTATTAAGGAAAATTGCAACAATAGCACAAAGTGTTTGCTTGCACCACAAGAATACAATTCACACACTGAAAATCTTGCTTTAAAGCAGTGCTATTTATGCTGAAGGAAGTAATACATTTTTGCATGAAGGCTACATTTTTGCAGCCCAGTATTTAGTATTTCAGGCACAGAAGAGAGATTTTGAAGGGTGCCAGGAAGTAGTGCACTAATTTCCTCTTTCACCTTTGTGGGTTTTCCTTTCTTCCTTCTTCAGCGTGCTTTGTTTAACTGCTTTAGTGTATTTTCCCCCAAGTAGTATGTTTTTTAAGATCTTGAGGACAACTGTATGATTTGTGGCTGCACATGGCTTGTCATGCTAAAATTTTAAAAAGTGGCTCTTATTTTGAATCTGCATTAAACTGTTAAAAAAAAAAGTGACTTGTGTCTAGCAAGTGACCCACTATAGCCCCTTTCTCTACAGTMGCTTTGAAGGCTCCTGAGAATCGTCTCAGCTTTCCAGAAAGCAGAATTGGCTCTACCAGATCAAAACTTGATGACTAAGGGAGGGTAGGGAGAGAGAGTCTTAACTTAAGAAAAGAACATAGCAATTTATAGATTTAAAAACACTGGTTGCATCTTGAATTGGTACTCAAATACAGAACAACTATAGATTTAATGCAGTACCACCATGGTCCATTATAAGAGGATAATATTTTTTTTCTCCCTAATGAATCTGGCTTACACCTCTGTCAGTCTGCACTGAGCAGGATTTAGTTAGATATTTATATGGGATATTTATTTTTCCACAAACACAGATTACATTAGTATTTTAACATTTTTGTGATTGGATTGTGTCTAATGATTGAGAAAAACAACCGAGATGCTGCAAGGCTGCCATTGCCATAAAATCTTCTTCACTGGCATCAGACTGCTSTACCAAGTGCTGTGCAGTAAGCCAGTTATGGCCAGTTGCCTGTGCCGATGAGTTTGACAGTGACTGCATGAACACGCACAGCTAAGATACYGGTCAGAAAATGGTGCCTAGGAGCTGTCTGCAGCACAGTTGCATTTTGAACCAAAGTACGCAAAGTTTAACTGTTCGTTTGAAAGGAAAAAAAAATTTTAAAGTGGTGAAGTCTTGAAAATATAAGGAGAGGGTTGGGGTTTTTTGAAGTCACAGATTAAGCTTGTGGTTGACTGGTATTTCACTTACAGGATATAGATGGAATATAATCCATATAAAGCCAAAGTAATACTGGCACGTTGGGAAAATCACTAGCAAAATAAGGCAAAGACTATGCCTGACCCTTCTGCATAGGAGTACGTGTCTGCTATTTGTCACCTGACATCACAGGATGCGGATCTGGCTACGAGCTTAGCCACCGCCTGATAGCAGCCAGCCTGAAAACAGCGATGAGAAAGACAGTGCTCCTTTATGTTTCTGGCCAACATGGATATGTGGAACTCACTGGCACGTTAACTCTTCCTTAGACTACTGCTGCCCTCTCAATGCTGGAACCAGATTTTATATTCATGAGGAATTACAAATAATACAGAAAGCAACAGACGTAGTCATCGTAAACACTGTATTAAACAGAGAAAGTAACCAGGAAGAGCATTCCACGATTTCATGAACACCTATCTTCTGATTTCCTAAAGGACACAGATTGTACAAATTGACCTCTCAGAATATAATCCAAAGGTTTCCTACATGTTAGGCCTCTTTCCTGGTGCAGTACTCTAGTGTTTTTGATTTGAGGCCATACTCAGACAGGAACTCGATATATAGCAAAAGAGAAATTCTGGCAGGGTATTCTCCCTGAGACACCTCAGTTCYGGAATTTACTTTTTCCCCTGGTCCACCACAGCCTGATTTTTCAGACTACGCTGGCACTTCGTAAGGTTCATCTATTCCACGGTGAGTAGCTTCCTTCCCAAAGCTACCRCTACAAACAGTTGCCTTGCTCAAGTTACAGCACTCTTGGACCCGGGTATTTCATTCTAGCACATCTTTAATTTACAGGCAAGTTTTATTTATGCAGCAGACCACTTCCCTCCCAGAAAGGTTATATACTTTTCACCACCTATAATGAATAGTTTAATGAATTCATCAGGAGCCTAATCCAAAGACCTTGAAACGAAGGGGAATCTGTTCAACAGCTTGCTGCCTCAGGAAAATACAGGACACTCAACTCAAATTCTATATAACATGAAAGATGATGCATTTGCATTTAACAGCCACTTTTAAGCAAGAAATTTAATGCTTCTCTCTCTGGGCCCCATGATGTATGCAGTCTCTGAATCTCAGCTAGGCTTTGATCCAAAACCCTTGACCTAACTCTTCGAAGTACAAATACTGTAAGATCGAAATTGTTTGATATGGATGCTCTCTAAACCCTTTCCTAAAAAAYACTCAAATAAAACAGGCATCTTACTTCTGCAGGCAGTCTTGTACTTCTCATAAGAAAGCTGTCATTAATTTATAGAGAGGGCAACAAAGTTGTCTGAGAATCAGTGGGTGCTTAAGAGACGAGAATGTCTTCTCTGCTATCCAGCACATTTAGTAAGATGAGAAGATCACTGAAATAGTGTGGTAATGAGTAACCAATTGCTTTGAGTGAGACTTCCCTTGGTACTGTATCTGTACACTTTATAAATCATTGACAGATTTGTTATGCAAGTGGTTCCTGGTACCTTGTATAACCTGAACGTTGGCTTCTCTATGCTCTGTTGATCTTTCCACTGCAATTTGTTGCAGACCTAATAGCTGCTTAAATCACTTCTGACATCTTAAAGCATAGACTGGATCTAAAAGTATAAACCAGAACTTTTAGGCTTACTTGCCACATTTAAGCACCTACCTCCAATCTTGAAAAATCTGAATTAGGGTGCTAACATTTTCTGTGCAGCATGCCCAGAGCCTCCACAGGAGGTTCATTCTATKAAGTCGATGGATCTAGCTGCAGCTTCCAATGTCTCAATCTAGTGAGTCAAAACTGGAATTCTGGCTGAATGGCTAGGAAGCTCAAAAGAGAGGTGAAAATCTGGAGCAAGTAAAATGTTGGTGTTAATTCCCTGGATGAGAGTGCAATTCTACAGAGTGAAATCAGCTCACGGCTCAGGACACAGCTAATTACACCTCTCTAGCAGGCGACCACTATGCGGAATCTCAGCATTTACCACTTGCACAGTCTCCTGGAAAACACGGAGAGGAAACTCTCAGGGACCCAGAACTTACAATTGCTGTCTTCTCYGAGCTGTCTAAGGCCACAAATAACAGGAACCCTGACTCCTGTCAGCAGCCATCCTCTTAGCAAAGCAAGCACGAAGATGGTGATAATCTAGAAAACACAGGAAAAAGATACCACATTACATACAAGCAGAAAATATTTTTGAGTGCAGTGAAGCAATGGTTCCTTATTGTACTAATCTCCTATGTAGCAGATAAAAGCCTCTCGTCTTGTAGGTGAGGGAAGGTCTTAGTTAGATTATCTCCACAAGCTTTTAAGTATAGGTACAGCAAAGTTAGATCTAAAAGTAGCAAGTGACACTAGGCACCTGGCATAAATTCATCATTCATCCACACAAGTTTCATTCCCATTTTATGCAGGAGTGCAAGATGGGTTGTTTAACCTCTTAGATCCAGTTTTTCTGCATAAAAGAGCTACTAATACTTTCTTCAGGAGGATATTTTACAATTATTTTGATTTTTGCCTGACATTTCAAAAATAGAATACAGTATTATTGTTGCTGTTAAAGTTACTTGCTGTTGTTAATCTAGCTAATTGCAACATCGGTAACATGAGGTTGTCACCTGCTTGGGATTGCTAGGTTTTCATTACTCACATAGTAATTTACAAAGCRGGCCAGCTGTTCTGTCTTTACTTTCTATGATAATGAGAAAATCTAAGTATATACCTATTCTGAGCTGATAACACTGAATACTATGTGTACTTGTAGACCCTGAAAACAGAAAGTTTAGTCAGCTGGCAATGGGTTTCAGCAAAATACTCTGGATTTACACCAAAAGGAATGAGATCAGACTACGGTTCTTAACTTTTAAATTAGCTGTTTTGTAGTCATAGGCTTACCATCCTACTACCAAAATTTGACCTAAAAGGCACAGGTACCTCTGCCAAAAATTGCACTTTAGCCAAAACAAATATTTTACTTTCAGTAAATAAATTTTCACTCTCCACTCTAAGACTAATATTGTTGAATTACAGCTGAAAAGCTCAGAAGCCCTCTGCTTCCCATATAAGTTACTAACAAACATATGGGCCATTCTGCAGTCACAGTCCAAGAGCCAGCAGGATCTTCTAATAAGAGTCTAGAAACTCCATAGAAGTATGATCTAATGGAAAAAAATATGACTGCATGTAATTCCCAGTGGAAATGTTCCTAATGTCTATGTCTTTTTCAAGAAACATTTTCACTGATGTAACATTATCTAATTCCTGGGGTTCCCAAGTCTGCCTACAAAAGTATTAGCAAAAGGCTTATAAAAAAATATAACAAATAGCATATCCCAAGGCTCTGCATAAAGTTACAGAGCTTTAAAAAAAGATAGCCTTTTTTTAATTAATCATCTACTGGAAAAGCAATGGCACCTCATTTTCATAAGTGATTCTCTCTGGCACCTTCTAGCGTAATTTGATAAATAAAAACACAGGAAGAGAAAAGGCAGTGAAATGCAGATTAAGAGGGTAAGCTTGGATGTTTCTAACTTCACCACAAAACTGACATCTCCACAGCAAATCAATACTGGTACTCAATCTGAATGCCAAGCAGCCCTTGCAGATCTACCTTCTTGTGCTCACATTTTTCAGTACGCAGTAAAGCTGTGCACTCTGACGTCCTAGGCGAGGAGGGTTCACAGTGTAGTTCAGAAGGTTGCTCCAGCCACGCTCCCAATTCAGAGAGCTCCTTCTACCTACGAGCTCCCTCGGGGCCGCGGAAGGTAGCCAAGTCGCTCACTCGCGGCGCGGCAGGAAATTGGTCCCAGCATGGTGCGCGCTCCTCCTTGTTGTTATCGCTATCTTCGTTCACAGCAWCAATTTAATAACTAACAAAGGAAGAAGCTGCCATAAGCTCGTAATGCTTATGGCAAAAATCCTAGACAAAAATCCTGTTTTGTCTAGGATCCTGGCTCCAGGCCTCGAGTTTTTGTCAGTAGGTGATATGATAACATTAACAAAATAATAATGATAACAGCAATAYGATAAACAATAGCCAGAAGATAGACAGAACACGATGTCTGCTGTCACTGCTCCTCGGCTATTATTTTGTCTTTTTGTCACTTGCATTATGGCACATTACGGAATATCTGCTTTCCGGTATGAGTCACATCACAAACTGTATCATCTGTCCTTTCAGGGAGTTCAGCCGATACCATAAACCTTGGAGAGCAAAGCCTGCGTGGCATCTTAATGCAACCTAAAGTGCCCGGTGGTATGATTGTCTGCATATGGACTGCTCTGCTCACAGGGTACATAAAGCAAAGGAAAACAGAGTGTTCAGCTGCACTTTTTACTCCATTTAAACTCATGTCACCGTTGCTTTTTTCACGCTTCTACACCAGATGCTTTCTCCTGCTTCCTCTTGCCTCCCTTTCCCCTGCCAGGCAAACCTCCTGGTCCTCTCCTTCCCAGCTTGCTCTCTTCTCCCGCAGCTGCTCATCTCCAGCGACAAACGAACCCCTTCCACCTCCTCGGTCTGAAACTGAAATTGTGGCCGTAAAACCCAGTACAAATCGTTTGCACCCTTTCAGTCACACGGGCCACTTCGCAGGACTTAACAAGCAGAGGCAACAGCGCCGAGCACACGCAGGACTGCGCTGGGCCCGGCGACCAAGAGAGCGTGGGGCCACGCAGCAGCTCCAACCGAACAGCCACCGAGTCGGGGAGCAGCCGCGGAGGACTGCAGAGGCACGTGTGGAAACGCTGGCTGTGTTTCACCCTCTCTCCCCTCATCTGCTCCACAGATCTGAGTTGGAAACCGTTTGGTAAACGCCACGTAACCTTCATATGAACCTCATAACTCATCAGCTTTTTATTGCATGCACTTCCTGAATGTAATCATTTAATTTTGTATTTTTTAAGATCAGCGAGTTGTAAACATTTATAATTTAACTGGTTTGAATTGTCTCTTTTCTCTAAAAGTTACATGTTGCTAAGGCAGAAGGTATATAGACTTATTTGCCTTTGATACTATGCCGGTATAATATGAAGAAGTTGCAYTAAGGGACTCAAGTTATAAAATGGTTTTTCAGAGCTACACAYACAGTTTGTATGCATTACACTTCTGGGCTACACCACATTTTTATCTATATATTTTCACAAATTTTTGTGTGCAAAATCTTTCTACGCACCTTATGCACGGAAACAACTAATTCTTTTCATATTTTTGTTTAGCTAACTGCATTTTGCAACTCTTGCAAAAGTATCAAATATCATTCCATTACACACTGAAATTGTTGAAAAGCTCTTTTCCAAAATGTGGGATGAATTTACATTATTCAATAGTATCTGACTTATATTCTACAATATGTCAAATATAATTAAAAGTAGYCCCCAAAATTGTGTTCATTGAGACTCTACTATGACTAACTGCTACMAAAAAAAGGTATTTTTAAGTCAGCGTTAATTAACTGTTGCACTGTCTGCTCCRTTAAATTTAGTTTTAAATATAATGCCTATTAAGACTGTATTTTAGAAATATTTTCCCACAATTTCCACAGGATGAAAGAGGAAGACACATAAAATAAAAAAGTACTGTTCTCTGAATCTTCATGCACTGCATGTTATGGCATGATCTCTACTTTCACTCTTCACTCTTTATTCTGCAAATAATAGATAATTATATATTATATAAAACTATAATCATTATTAATTTGTCACTTTCAAAGAGTACTTGCAAAATAGAGCTACTTGAGAAATGTGTTTGGCATTACACAACTTCTGTTAAAAGGAAAAAAAAAAAAAAAGGAATCTCTACCATCACCAATATGTGGAAAAAAGGCCTTAATTTTTCTATTTAAAAAATAGAAAGTATGTATTCATGCAGAGTATGTATTTTCAAGACTGGTACAGGAGAAACTCCTTTCTTAGCCTGTGTTTCACAAATGCATAAATGTTCCTCTTTGTTTCAGTGCCTTCCACTATCATTTAATGCAGCAATCCTACCAGCCTTTTTTACTTTTTCCGTGTCTCACAAAATGGGCAAAAATACCAGAAATCCTATGCTCTTTGGAAGCGAATTAGACCTGTTGTCTCTGAGCAGTTTTTCTGCCTCTGCACAGCTGCAGGAACGTTAATGTTGCTACGGACCGAGAAATGTTTACTAGCACCTTCATAAGCCTCGGGTCTGGGATGCGACACACAACTCTTTCCTTTGGGTTCGGAGCTGGCGTTACACCAGGGAGGGCCCAAGGCATTGCACTAATTTTTATGTGATTATTGGAAGTAACAGTAACAAGAAAGTGGGGAAGTGAGGTAAGCCGCTACRTCTAGTAATCAAAGGATTTTGCTGCTTTCAGCTCATAAGTTGTGGTTCGCTCAGTGCCTCAAGAAACTCATTTTCAAGTTTGCACTGAGAACCGTGCTGGGGTGAAGAAGAGCTCCAGCACCACCGGGCAATAATTGCCAAACGTGTCTTACAAGCTTTAATGAGTGGCGGAGAGGGTAGAAATGGGGGCCACAATTTTTTTTAGGTACTTAAAGGCCTGGCTTGCGTTAACAAGAACGTGGAACAGAAACGGTTTTTAAAATCAG
Organism: Rhea americana; assembly: GCF_003343005.1. NCBI lineage: Eukaryota > Metazoa > Chordata > Aves > Rheiformes > Rheidae > Rhea > Rhea americana. The sequence goes on from NW_028187077.1 coordinate 902,276, forward strand.
ATTCCAAACCAATACTTGCAGTATCCCAGGAGAACGGCTTTGGGCTACAGTTCCACAAATTGAAAATACCAAAAAACTGGTACATAGTTCTTCCAAGTGCTTATTAAAAGGTTTATATATAAAACATTGCCTATTACACACACTTCACACAGTATCATTCATGGGAATAATGGCATTACCTATTCTCTTTCTTGCTTTCTTTTCAAAAAGTGAAAGGTGGAATTCTAATATCTCTAACGAAAATTTTCAAAAGAATTATCATTGGTTCAAAAGCATATCAGAAGGAAAAAGCTGATTTGCATTTATCTGCATATATTTACGGCTTAAATTCAGCTCTGAAAATGCAGTTCCAAACTACCAAACCCACAACAGCTGTTTTCAGAAACATTTAGCATTTCTTATCATTCAGTATCAGGCACTAGAGCCCATTAGACTATGGAAGGAATGTCGCAAATAAACTGAGTTTCTAGAGTCCCAGGAGATTCATTTCAATTTCTAATCAAACTGGTTCCCAGACTTAATTCAATCAGCCTTTATTTTTCCTGCATGTTGGCAGGAGAAGGATTTTTTTTTTCCAGAAGCAATTACTGTAAATATAAAGGGCTAAGCACTCAAGCAGTATATTAACAATTTTAAATCCTTTTCTTCTGTTTTTGATCATTAAAAAAAAAACAAACTCCTTCCAAGCAATAGTAATGCCTCTCTTTATAGCCTAAGAAGCATAAAGAAAAGCCATCAGAGCTAGTAGGTCTGCCTTTTCCATACGTTTGGAGATTCAGGGTGACCTCTTTCAACGTTTTGCACTCCATCATAGCTTTGGAAATAACCGAGACTTCTRATAGCTCACTTTATGCCCAGGATCTTTTGATGTGCATCAGATGTATTAGATACGATGGAAGAGGAGGAAGAAAGGGAATGAAATGAACAGATACCATGTTTCTGCCCATGTTTATTTCAACCTCGCTTGAAAGAAATTTGCCCAGTTAGAGGAGAGTGACTTTCCATATAACTATCAACAAGGAAAATGTAGGCAAGTAACAGTGACTTTTGCTGTTAAAAGCTTAAAATGTTAATCTTGTGGTGACGTGACATGCTTAAGTRTTGAGAAGACAGCTCCCCATGATAACGAAAAGCGACACACTACGAAGAGAGTCTACTCTCAGCTGGSAAAAGCATTAGGTTTGGAGAATGAACTTCCCAGATAAAACAGCATCAGCAGAGTTGCATAAATATACCTACACACAAAAAAAGAATGGAGTAGCAAAAAAACAGTAGCTTAATTTACAATTGCACAGAAGCTGGTCTCCAGTTCTTGAACTGACAATAAACTAAACTACAAGCATAACTGTGATCACAGCTAGTACCTGATCCTTAAGTAAGATCTTGTCAGCTTTAGTGACAAACTTACAAGTGGTTTAGCATTTTTCCACTATCTATCGAGTGATAGATAGCAGCAAGATCAGTTAATCGTACTTTAGACCAATAAGCAGCACTGATTATCTAAGAGATCAAAGAATCCATACGGGTATGCYAAAGATGCATTTAAAACCTTCACAAAGAGTCTTTTCCCTGTACTTCAGAYACATCAGCCTAAAGGACTGGGACTGCCAGCAGTCCCAGGTGGGAAATAGTAAGAAGGTTACTATAAGAGAGCAGCTTTCAGTTCCCAGCAACCAAAGGTCATACCTGCAGAGGCATTTTCTGGACTGCAGGAGGACTAGGATGAGGTATTGTCTAACAAATTATTTCTTTTTACCTAAGACACTACTAAAAATGCTATTTCTTTAAAATCAGAACAATTTAAATCTTGTACATCAGTACAAAGAATCCTTTCCTTAGCTCCGCATGTCACTGTGGAACCTTTGCTTTGGTCCCTCTTCTTGTTATCATTTTCATGGGCAGCCTCAGAAGAGCAGCACAAATACCCACATGCAGTGCAAAGATAAAATCCTCTTCACAAGAAATCCCCCAATTATTCTATTTTAATAGTGTGCATTTTAAAGTAAGTCAAGCTCATTCTTTCATAAGCCACTTTAGGATAATATTGATGTTATGATGCAAAACCACACGAGCAAAACAAATCTACACATAAAGAATACATAACCACAGAGAGACATCATCCCTACTGGGACCTCATCGGGTGTTGAAGAGGTACCAGACAGCCAGTCCTTGCATTCTTCTCTTTTGTGAATTCATAGCACCATCCTCACATTCTTTCAATGCAGTTTTCAGTTTAAAGAGTAGTTTTACAAAGTTTTGATAGCCAATGCAAATACTGAATGTGTTAACTTGACTAAAAAAGAACCCGCGAACATTTCATCTGTGGTTTAAAAAAAGACACACCATGATGTTTATAGAGATGGTGTTCTACCTAAATAACTTAGCTTCGTTACCTTTTYAAAAAAATGCCTTCTCAGAATTTTATTTATTAATACCTAATAACATTGTTTACCTTTCATTTCATGGAAAAAAATTGTTTTGATACTTACCTAGGATTTCTTTGATAAAAAAAACTCTATCATAGAACAAAGTGCAGGGAAGTTATTCAATTCCTAAATGGTAAAGAAGAACTCTCCAATTTACTGGCATTACTGACACTTATTTGTAATTCCTTTTCATTTATTCCAGTGAATTTCTGTAATATTTCCTTATCCCCGTATCTTATCCAATCTTATCAAAAAAGCAATTCTAAGCAGAACATTTTGTATTTTACATATATATATATATTTGAAGCTTAGACAGCAATTTACTGTCAGGATTGATTACAAAAGAAGCTCCTAGATCACAAAGGTCCCCATGCTTTTGAATAGTTTCTCCATATTTTAGTTCATGCATGCTGCTGTATGCATAAAAGGTGACATCACTCATCTGCATTATTGTGTTGTACATTCATCAAAGTACTGATTAGAATCTAAAAGTTCTCAAATAGCAGWAGGATTTAGTAATTTGTAATCAGATACATAAGAGTGAACAAAAGGAAGTATCAGCACTTTCAAAGGGAGTTTGTGACCTTCTGTGTAGGTTCTGGAATAACTTTCTCTGTTGATTTTAAATTGTACCTGATTGGCAATATTAACAAAGCAGCTAGACATATACTGCAGGTGAGGGAAAGCATTCCAGTCAAGTGTATACTGTGTAACTACACTTTAATACTTTTCAATATATTTAGGCATGCTAGTAGGCAAGAAGGAAGAAAGACACGAACAGCTTAGTATGGTAAGATCGTCAGGTTTTTGGTTTGTTGTGACTAACATTTCTAGTGGTGATTTCCTAGTTTCACAAGGACTTGCTGCTGCATTGCAGCTCTGTTGTTTAATTAAATTTAGGCTGTGAAAGCTTTTTGTTGAGTAGTAATGAGGAGCACAACATGTATGTGTTAGATACTACGTGAAAAATGTAATGCTGGTTACATTAGAGCTGGAGTGTGTATGAACCCTCTCTCTCTGAGGATATGTGGAAGGTTGCAAGCTACATCATGATACGAAACAAGCCAAGCATTTTATTTTCATTTCCATCAAAAAGAAATCTATTTCAATAGCACACTTGTCTYCCTTTAGACTGAGTCTTTTATCTGCATAAAATGTCAATAAATCATCTCACACTTGATTATTCAAGTGCAGAGCATATCCCAAAGAAAGTTTATAGTTTCAAGTCAGGACATCTTTGTCAGTGACCTCAAGGCGCTCTCAGATCCCAGGTGGAATACAGCTCACTAGTTCAGCTCTCACTTTCAGCCTCCTAGGCAATACCTGTTACTTCCAACGTATTATAAGTTATTGCTCTGCTTACTAAATGCAGATATATTTTGATGACAGGCAAGGGTCTTCACTCCCATTCAGCAAAGCCTGTCACTCTTTTTTGAAGCTTTTGATAACACATTTGGGCCCTGATACTTAGGCATCACCTCCTGCAGCAAGAAGCAAGTGCAGCAGCAAGAATTTGCAAGTCTCAGGACTTCTCATCCCACTTGGGAGCCTGCTGGGACCCCGCTCAGCAACACAGAGCTGCCTCCAACTGTTCAAAATTGCATTCAGCTGCAACACCCTCCTAAGGCTGCTTCAGCAGTTGGGGCTTGACAGAGTTCACTGCTGGTTTAAGTACACCTCCTCGGTCTCAGCTAGGTCCCAGGCATGCTCCCTCCATGAAAGGCAGCACAGGAGGGTGCTTTGAAGGCTACCAGGCTACTTTGGTTCGTCGGGACCGAGCAATTCCCTCGTGCAGGAGAAGTGCAAAGGGAATGCAAGCAAGCTACGGAGCTGGCTCATGAACTGCTTGTTTTAARTAGTGATCCTCCCCCAGCCACCTTTTATTACAGAAAAATTACCATGTGTTAGGTAACATTAAACTATAAGTGACAGRGAATAGCGGGGAACCTTTGCTTAAACTAATGGGATACCACAYAATTTTCCGAGTTCCTACAAGCACAGTTTCAAACAGCTTCCCTCAAAATGTACAAATGTCCATTCATGCGGCTCAGCTTCCTAAGTTCCTGCTAATCCCAGGAATGCAGCTACTTGTCTGCACATAGGTGAATTTTGGAAATRCAACTGTTTTCCTCTATTTACAACAACTTAGTTCACGTTGCATTACAACAGATCATTTCAGTAGGTCAAAGAGAAAAGAATTCAGGATGCAGAGGAAAGGCCCTTAACGGGGGACAGCTGAACCTGCTGCTCTCGGTTTCTGCCGCAGCCCTCTTACTGAGGGCTGGGCCAGCACCAGCRGCTTCCACTCACAGAAGTGTCACCAACTTTCTTTGGTCCGTTATTACAAAGCACAGAGTTCCCATCTTTTAGCTAGTATTTCGCCTCAGTTTATGGTCATTAAAACTCAGCTGACAACAAACAGATTGAAAGGGGTGTAAATGAATGAAGACTTTGCTCCCCTCTTTTGTTTCCTGAAATCCAGCCAAAAACAACGCGTTTCAGACATCCTGAATAAAATCATAAATCCTTCCCTGTGGAGAGCAGGGTGTTCCCCTTGAAAGCTGGCTTGTGGTTGCAAACCAGTTAAGAAACATAGGCCAGGTTTTTAGGGCTCACGCTAAAACTGAAACTGAGGCATGTCTGAGTTGATTTTTTTGTAATATATAACTTTATTTCCTTTGCTCTGAAAACAATGTTTTACAGATTTTTAAATAATTTGGGTTTCTAAAGTTAAATACTTAAAACGCTGAGCTGCCAGATACTATAAATTRTTCCAGCTCAACCGGACATCAGCAATCTATTTTGCCATACGCAAGGGGATGATGTGACCATAAGTGTGAAATTTCAAACCCATTTATATATATGTAACATTACTTATGTTAAGGAGCTGCTGGTGATTAGTTGAGCCTGACCTTCATGATATACTAAAATACTTTTGCCTTACTTTTTGCAAAGAGCTTTATATCCAATCTTCACCATATAGATAAGTAGAAGAATATATAGAGGTTCCTGTACTTCACCACTATAAATGTTAAATGTCACATGTCTTGTAGACATATTGTTCACATTGCAGGATAGCATCATAGTCTAAGTACCTAAGCCAGAATTTTCACTTCTATTAGCATACTCTAATCTACTAATTTTGCCTTTACATACACACAACTTCCATTGCCATCCGCTGGTTTCTTCCACGCAACATTCTTAACATATACGACATAAAAAGCAAAAATAATATTTTGCACTTCTTTAAAACAGTGAGTAGTGGCAAAATAAGCAATACAATCCAAACGTGCCAAGTCTCTGTTCCAGCCAATAAACAGACTGTCTTCCTACAATACCAGTGCAAAAAACTATTTTTCTCTTATAATTATAGTTATCTTCTTATAGATGTTACAGCTCATACTATATTTATATGTCTGTGGAAATAAATTCTGAGAGGGACAATACTTTGGCAAAAAACCTTAGGCTTTTCAGTATTCTTGAGGGACATCATGTAAATAAACCAGCATTGACTACATATACATGAACCTTTCCCAGAAAATAGACACATGTCTCCTCTACTGAAATTCTGGTAATTACCCTCATATCTAATGTGAAAATAACGGTCTATCACAGCTCATAAAATAAGTAAAGTTCAGTAAACAAGTATTTCTTATCAGAAGTCACTGTTTTTCTGCAACTTTACTTGCTTGGTTTTTTGACTGATTCAGTACAGCAGGTTCATTAAGTCATTAAACCCCTTCTGCAAGTGAAAGACCTTCTGCTGTTCCTGGCACCAACCGGCAGTACGTTCACCCTAGGAAACTCTAGTCTCCTGGAGCAGGAACATCTCTGTTTCCTTTTCAACAGGCATTTCAAAGTCAGCAGCAATAGCACACCGCTCTGGGCTGATGTCCATGAATGAGGTGTGCCAGCAATCTCATTCAGATACAGAACTGTAATGTTCTCTGTTAAACTAAGGGGGCTGTGTTCTCATTAATTTTTCATCTCTTTTCTATTAACTGGATGTGAAGTAAAACACTAAGCACTACAGCATCTAGCTTAATATAATTCAAAAATACCAATTCTGGTAGTAGCTGTCTTATCTACCGGGACCTTAAGGCACTCTGACAGTATTGCACAGCAATAGATTTACCAGATTTAGGATCAGGAAATTGCAAAATTGTTTAAAGACACTATGCACTAAAACCTAAAGTTTTGCCAGCTTCAGGAAGGTCAGATTCAAACATCTGGCCTATTTCAGTGTTCTTACATGCCCTGGATGGCATCCTTTCCTGTGCAGGGTTTTCCAGCTTCTGTCAGGAGACTCAATTAAACAAACATCAAACAACCACCCTCTGACCTCAGCATGCATCTTCAATGATCAGATCATTTGTCCAGCCATAAAGTGGACTCCTCTAAGGCCATAGTTGTCATGGCAACTTGGATAAGGCATCAGAGAAAMCTGCAAAATTGATGTTATGCAGGCACCAACCAGTTTCTCTAACCAGCAAAAGGCTCCTCCTAAAAAGAACACAAATTGAAGAACACCACAAACCTCAACTATGCTTTGTCTTTTGTGCTTTTTACTCTTACAAAATATTCACCTTCTCAGAGACAGTCTGCTCAAAAGGCATTTTTTCCCACATAATTGAGGGAACCTCCTAGGCGCATATGTATCAGAAACTACTGCCCCAATTCAACTCAATTTTTTGCTATACTTTTAGGAATTCAACAGTTAAAATTGCAAAAAAAAAAAAAAAAAAAAAAAAAAAAAAGATTTGCCCACCATGACTACAACCTAGTGAGTAGAAACAGAGCCCACAGTCTTGTTCCACTTGGGACTTGAAAAGAAATGAAATTACTTGCCATGGTGCTGCACCCCATAATCATCTGCATTCATTAAGTGTCGTGGGAAAATACACTGAAATTTCTAGTAGTGTTCATGGGAGGCATGGGAAAGAAGTAGTGCAATTGCTTTACATTTCCTTATCCTGTAAATTGTTCCTGCTAATTGGTCAGAAAACTCTTCAAATTGCCCGTTTTGTAATTTCAGATGGAAATGGAGACCACTTCCCCTGGGAAGTCCCCCTCTTGCTCAACGCTCCACCTCTGGATAAGTCTAACAGAATAAAACCAAAAAATGATGAAGACCTTCTCACAAGATTGCATCAATCTATTAGATTTGTTTTTGAGGTCTCTTCTTCATGACCTACATGCTCAGATTTTCCTTTCTCTTTCCGAAAGGCATCAGTACCTCTTCGACACATATCCAAGACTGCAAGAGAAAAGCCAGGATGTAGCTTTCTTTGCACAAGCATATTTAAAAGCATCAGGAGTGAGCCTCTGTGAAAAGCAGAGGAGAATGGTCATTGTGAGATGAAACACATACACACCGAAATAAAAACTCAGTAGTGTTAGCCCAGATTCTCCATTAAATACCGGATTTTTCTTTGCTTAAATTGAAAGGCTTTGCCCTTTCCCTCCTCCCTCTCTGAAGTTCTTGCCCAGCAATGCAAAGGACGTCCCCAGCTTGGGGAGAGCCATCTCCTTGCACCACCATCTTTGAGCTGGTGATCCTCAGAGCTCCACACGAGGATGGGACAGAAAGGGGAAAAAAAAAGTCAGCATCTGTGCCTGCCCTCAACACAACTGCACAAGGGAAGGGTCCGCATGTTGAACATCCGCATCACCAAAGCCCAAGCCAGGTCCATTACATCCCTTTATGCAGTCCAATTATTAAAGCCAAATACGAACAAAGACTTTCATTTACTCCTGCATTACACACTAATGCCCAGTAGCTGTCTGTGACTTGTACAGTCCAACAAACGCAACTTCTGATTAAACTGTATAATAGGCTAACTAGCATTGGAAAGGCTGAGATATAATTCTCACAAGTATTATACCCCTTGTGCTCTGTGAGGGAAAGGAAAACAATTGTGGCAATCCACCATCATAAAGAAATGTGATGTCTGGTTTAATAGGTATTTTGCACACTCTCTCTCTCTTTTTTCCTGACTCTCTCTGTTTGCAACATCTCTGTAGTGAATTTTAGAATTGTAGGGGTGGTGGTACTATTGCTTCTTACCCCTGAAAGAGGAAGCAAAGTCAATTTTTTAAATCAATTACCTGTAAAACACAGTGTCAGAGATTAAAAGATTTTTTTCCTTTATTTACTAAGGGAAATTAAAATCTTTTGCCCTAAAYGTAGTCTCTTTCACTGTGGAAATATAACACTTGCCTGTCAGGGTCATTTTCTATCAGCCACAGGAGCTCTGCAGAAGGAAAGCAAGGGTTATTTGCTTTTGCTGAAATATGGTGAAACTGCCAATAGAATAAAATCACCTTAGCACTRGTGTGAAAATAAGTCAGAATAAAGCAATCAATTAGAAGATTTCAATGACCATCAACCCTGGATGGTAAACACCCTGAGCTTTAGAGGAAGTGCAGCAGCTGTGTATTGTGCCTTCAAGCTGCACGTTCTGTATGCATCAACTACTCAACAGCAGGTCAGAGACTGCATTAGATTCACAACCCCTGTGTCATATTCTCTCCCCATGATATTGCCTATTTGTTTGTTGTAATAACTTCTTGCTCCTACGACAGGCAAAAGCTGTAAGCCTGTGGGACCAAAACCACCTCTCTTCTTACATGTTTACAGTATCTAGCACAAGGGGTCAATTCTCAAGCATTAAATCCAAATATAATAATACTACAATATAGAAATTTTGTTCCTTATCACAGCTCATCTGACAATGTCCACAGGATAACCTCAAGACAGAAAAATCATTGCATACTACCTGGATAAGGTCAAGTTAATAGGCATGCACTGTTTATTACTCGATGTAGACATACATGTCTTAGTCTGAATGTGAGAAGAGCTTCACAGGCAGAAGACCTGTGAGAAGTTTCCTCATCTTTTATGAAAATATGAAGACAACACTTTCATGCTGGGGAAGAACATGGGATTTAAAGGCAGATGCCAAGAGTAGTCCTCATTTTGGAAACTCATAGTGCTAGCTGCAGAATATGGAAATCTCTCCTTGAGGAGCTCAGGAAAGCTGAAATAAAACCATCAAGGTCTATGTTAAATAGACCACACATAAGTCTCCAGAAATGAAAGAAACTCTTCATTCCCATCCCAGAGAAAATGAGATGGGGCAGGGGCAAACAAGAGGAGGAAGATACGAAGAGGAGCAAACTGGTGCTCTCCCAAAAGGAACACAGATCATCACTGCCTCCTATTAATGTCTGTGGATTATTTACCACAATCTAACTCTTAAACAACAAGAAAGCCTTAAAGTAGACACATGATGAATTTGCATTCTCGAGTGGGCTACTTAAGCTACACTCTTGTGGTTTTTGAAACAAGAGGAGACACTCCAGTGAAAAACAATGTAAACCATATCTTATATTTAAATATTTATATTTTCTATATACTGCACTTGAAATTCACATTGTGTATAAGGTACAGATTTTTGAGAGAAATGAAATAGTTATCATAGTTGGGAAATAACAATGCGGAATTTAGCAAACTTTGAGGAGATGCCTCATACAACTAAAATCATCTTTAAAAGAAAATAACTGCATATCAGTGACTGATATAGATTATAATGCTTAGGCTTAAGGAGAAATTAGATGATAAAGCTCTTATATTTACTCTTAAGTAGATCTGCAGCCAAGTGCTCTAAGGAAAAACATAGTAAGTCAACTCAGCATCTGCAAGATCAATATAATTCCTTAAGGGGAAAAAGTTCTGTGTTTAACTTATTTTTTTCCCACAGGAGACTGTGTCAGACTGTTGCAGGAAGCAGTAAATTGCAGAGTTTGTGGACTCTGTTCAGGCACAACAAGAAATCATTGTAACTCAAGTGATGAAGTCAAAACTACAGGAATCCAATGGAAACTATTTTTCATGCTCTGAAATGCAGCTAGAACTGTGGCTTTAAACTGTGTCAAACAAATGACACCACTTAAGACCCAGATCTGTATAGTCTTAAGTATTAAGCTGAATCTAGCCCTTACAGTCTAATGACTTCAAGAATAAAAATCGCTTTTCTTGGGACTGATTTGTTTCCACACAGTATTTCATGACTCGAGGAAAGTTCTTGCCTTTCTCAGTATCAGTGGCCTAATTCTGGGTAGCCACCAAATTCACGCGCCATTGGCGTAGGCATGAGGGAGAATTTAACCCGCTTCCAGCTTCAGCACAGTGTCTCGAAGTGCTTTGTGCCCACCTCAGAAAGCTTCTTGTTCGTTTGATTGAATTCCAGAGCCTGAGTCTCGGTTAACCAGGGACACTGGACAGGCTTGGGGCATGAGTCCTGTTACACAACATGAAACCGTGTGAAGGTAAAAAGAAATCAGGACCCAAGCGCTCATCAAGGAGATAGCGTAATCAAGCTGTGTTTATCCTGGAAGTCAGTCCTGGAAGCCAAGCGCATATAAGCAACTCGTTCCATCCAGAGTTTCATCTATCTCAGCCAACATCAGAAATGGCTCGTGCTTCCAGCTTCACTTCTGAGAGTTTTTCCAGAGTGCTTCTGATTCCGGTCAGTACTTTTCATCTCCAGGTTTGCACCTATTGATGCATATGTTTTCCTCATCAGTTCCAGGCAGCACTTAAAACACAAAGGCTTCAAAAAACCCTTCCCTCCCTAGAAAGATCTGTAACTTTTCCAAAGACAAACAGTCCATCATTCATTTCTCTTACATTAGCTTGGAAAATGGCTGAAACTATCCCTTGAACTAGAAGTTCTCTGCCCTTCTAAACTTCCCACTAGAAGAATTACAGACTCCAGTGATAGACGTGTCACTAATGATGTCTAATAATAATAATAATACTCCAACGTGTGAAAAAGGACGAAGATGAATGAGGTGAATTTTAGGTTAAGAATTCCTCAGAACTGGCTGCTATGGTTAGGAAGGTTAATGGGGTGTAATAAACCATGGAGATTTTTTCCTCCTCCTCTTGGAAGATAGTTTTGATCKGCTTGGCTTTACATAGCACTGTACATGTCAGCCTGCACTTTATTAGCACTGCTAAATTGTTAGCACTAGAAAAACGCACGTTGTGTTCATGGAGCATAACACAGAATAAGCTGCAAGGTGTCAATACAAATTTAACAAGCTAAATCAACTAACAAAGAAATGCAAATGTAACCTATCAAAACATGCCTGATGCTCTTCTKTTTTATTTGAGGTCACAGATGAACTGAGGGATAATTCCAAGGAAACATCATGATGTTAGATTGCAATGGTTCACAGATGCATCTCCATTTAAAACTGCATTATCATAAAACCATTGTAAAAAAACTTAATTCCTGTTTTAATGGACTTAATTTTAAAAGCAAACACCAGAAATGGAGAGCAGTCACTAGAGAGAGACAGAATGGGAAGYAGCAATATAAGCTGGAACAATACTGTATTAACCTACAAGTTAGGAGGACCTGGAGGCTGGCTATCTCAGTTCCACCTGGGTCACTGTCTGGCCAACGCAGAGACAGATGCAACCCCAACGCTAATGAGSGGCTGAGCATTTCAGCCCAGAGTGATGCTTGTGACAGGGCTGTTTGCAGGGGAAAAGGAAACGGAAGATGGACATGACATGCACAGTTACTCTCTTCACTGCTATCCTGATCACTCAGTGGCAAGAAAGGTATTGAATAAAGAATTTGAAATATTCTTTGACAAGAATAAGGTAAATATTTTTTTAATGCTAACTTCCAGTGCATCCAGTTTAGAATAATTCTCTTGACTGATTCAATTTACAATACACACAATATGTATTTTGCTTGCATTTTAACACATTCCAATTTCTATTATCAAATCACCTAAAAACACGTGGTAGGACAGATAAATCCATCATAAAAGAGGCAGGGAGAAAGCACTCAACAGACCTAGTTAACTGAAGGCTGTGGTCAACCACAGAGAAAAAACACTCCTAGACAAAAAGTTGGACACATTGTTTATCCCTTCCTCTTGAGAAACACAGCACTTCCAGGACCACTTTCTATAAAGCTACACCAGGACATAGCAACGTATGTGGTAATTAGAAGCCCTATAGCGTTTGGCTGACTTTGTGGGTCATGCTGACAAGCCCACCCGTTCAGAGGAGGAAAGGTCTGAGAAGCCAAACGCGACTGTATGAGGCTCCTGGGAGGCAGAGGAGCACTGGTCCTTGCCCACAGCAGAGCAGGTCATCCAAGAGCACCCTGTAAGGGAGCCCTGCTCACGAACCCACACGCTTCCATGCCAGGTGGCACAAACGTACACAGAGCAAACAGAGGGGCTGTACCTACCACAAGCTGYGGGAGACAAGTGGTAACTGAGACAGGCAGTGAAGTGCACAGAAATGTTGAAACAATATTGCTYGTCGCATCTGCAACAGCACCATTCCCAAGCAGGTGGACTGATAGCACATTAAGAGGAGTGTGAAGAACATTAACAAAGTCACTTTCTGGATGTTTGGAGATTGCCTGGCCCACGCACAGTTACGAAGAGCTTGCCTGACAAAATAACAAGCCAACAGTGGGGCCTGGCTTTRCAGACCCGACGACAATGATGACAGTGAATCATTATAGTGAACAGCAAAGCAGTAAGGAAGGGCCCTCAGGCTGAAGACAAGCAGATGAAGGAGGGACGCAGAAGGAAGGAGGATGCAGTCAAAAGCATGGTCTAGGAGCATGATCTCGGCAACCACATTCCGAGGAATTAGTGCAAATAAGGACTGTGGTCATGGAAAAGATGCAATGTAGAGCCCAGTCAGAAAGTTGAGCTGGACAAAAATTGCTTTATCGTGACATTAATACAAAACAGAGAATCTGTAAAAGTTACAGCACAAGCATAGATCAAGCTGAAGACTGAACACAGATTATGGGTGACAGGTTGGACCACGGCAGTATGCACTGTGAATTAAGGAAAGAAATACATTTCAGCTTGAATACTGAGAGAACACAGCGTCTCACTCTTCTATTTTTTTCTTCTTCTTTTAAAGAGTTAGCACAGAATACTTGATACCTGCTGTGACAATTTCCTGGCATGATCTTTAGTCACAGATGATGAATGTCTAAGCTTAACTAAACTATCTTCAGAGATAAATTATAGATAATACAGTCAAAGCCCCGAGGAATTAGTTTATTTGATAACTTTCTGTACAGTGTCATGATTCTAATGCTTGATATCTCAGTGCCAGAGGAGGTCAAAGGACTGAAAGCAACTGCTCTCTACTTCCACATGAATGTGGAAATCCTCCCTTTGCCTTAACCTTAACTTCTCATTTCTTGCTGTGAAGCTAACCGAGCTGGCCAGAAGACAAGAATTCCTCCTCATGAAGAACACTGAGGTTTTGGCATTTGCCATTCAGACAAAAATGAGGGATTTCAAAATATTTCACCACAGGGAAAAGAATGTCTGTGAGTTACTCCAGAGCAGTACTCAATGCACTTGTCTAGTGATGATTCAAGTCTGCTCTCCTAAATTTCTGTAACTGAGTTTTCAAAGAAAGCAGGGAAAAAATCCAAATCTTCCTCTTGGATTCAGCTGTTCTTCTGAATAAAATTAAAATAGGAGRCTGAATGTTTCCTTCTCTTTTAATGAAAGGCCATTATTTACGCATTCCTGAGATAAATTATGGGAAACATACAGCAGGATGATACCTAACTGCATCAATAAAGATGAAAGATGATGAGAACAATTTTACCATCTAGTGTATGGCTCATAACATCAGTTAAATGCTCTGCAAACTGCCAAGCGACTTAATACCAGACATATTTGAGGCACAGTCACTGAGTACAAATATGTCACACACAGCTGACAGAGAAGGTGCTTCCACGAGTCTGGGCAGGAGCTGAGCACTTGCACTGCACGGAATATCCTTGTGGGTATKAATCCATGCATCTTCCATGCAGTGGATGACAGGAGTGCCTCATGCTTCCCGATTCCCTCCGCTACATTGCTCTTGTACACTGGAAAAGCTCAGCCCAGAGATGTGACAGTTGCAAAGAGCCAGAGGTATCTCAAAGTTAACAGTTAATACTAACTGTATTAGCATCCTATACAGTTATGGTATTTAGCTGGTGTTGTTGACTAGGGGCTGAAACCAATCATGTTCTGGTTAATCTGCCTTGAGTAACTACAGCTGGCTGGCCGGAAGAAAATTATTTTGAAATGAAGTTGTAGTGTCTTATAATAAAGATTACTGTTATCCAGCAAGCAGCATTCTAGGGTTAGCCTTGCTCCATGTTCTGAAAGATTTTGAGGAATGTGYGGGAGGAAGCAAAACTCTCCATTTAAATACCTTTTGAATGTTTTCATGCTTTGCTTGGTCCTCCTCTCCTTTTCCCAGCTGCTCTCTTCTCACAGCAATTAAGAGTCTCCAGTGAAGTGTGCTTGCTTATTTGGATATTTTTCTGGATAAATTTGCCTTATGGTTAAACAGATATTAAGTTTTCTTGTTTAAATCTGTCTTTGAAGATTTCTCTAGTAAAAATGAGCATATTTTGTTTTATTATACACCTATCCAACTAGCTAACTGGTGCGTGCTTCTTAAACATAGAGCATACAGAATATATGGGGTTTTATAAGATTACATAAAAGTTATAAATGTCTTAGGCAAGAATTCGACTTGTCCATAGTCRATGAGAAATATTTGTACACATGAAGCCAGCAAGATTTATCCTTTAATGAATAATTCTTTCTTCATTTAATAAATACTCCTTTATTTACTGTTCCTCAGTTCTCAGAGTCTTCAGAACCCGAAAAAATGCAACTCCTGATCTCATTACCTTCTCCCATCATGGTGCTGGAAGCCTTGGGATGACTGAGCTTGTGTTAACATGTTTAAAAGCAGCCATGTAACCTTTTTTTCCCTCTCCTTTGAAACAAATCTTCTGACTGAGGCTGTTCAGAGAAAGGGCGTCATGTTCCACACGTGATTTGAATGCTCTGCCTCATCGCAGACAAAACTCAAGAAATTAGAAGCTAAMCATGAAAAGTATAAGACCCGGTTCCTCACAAAAATTACACGGGGTAGCTAGGAGGAGAGTTGCCTGCTACCAAAAGCTACCACCGACACGAGTGATGCTGTATAATGCACAGCAACRCTGTCAGGATGGGGCAAATCAACCCAAGCAGGACTGAGCTAAATACTCAAACACAAAAAAATGTGTTCAAAAGCTCAGAGAAGCCAAAGCAGCTCTGATCACGGCACGGGTACAAGGGCTGCCCCGCAGCCAGTACGCTGCCTGGTGAGCCCAGCCCGCCCTGGCGCCTGCCCTGCCTTCGACGGAGCTAGTGCCCGCGTCCTTCCCACCCCACGGCTGCATGGGGCAGGCTCGGCTCCGAGGGGAAAAGCTTTAGTTTCAAAAGCAATAATGAATTTGAGGATTGCTTTCAAGGGCTACCATCCACTCCTTGCATTTAATCAGTCTATTGTTGTTACAGTCTTTTCAGATTTCAGACTTTGTAACCGCCCCTCTGCATGTCTKGGTTGTTCCCCAGCCAACTCCTTCAACTTAGAGAAATCTACTGTAAAGGGGAAAAAAAACAGTCTGCCTGGGCTAAATTATTTCCTATCCAGACGAAAGCCTCTTAAACAAAGTAATAGCATTTTGCAATATATCATCATAAATATTGACATGATTTATTTTAAAATGGTTATTAAAATTAGGCTACTAATCCCATGCTGAAGCATTTAAATCAGTGTCAACCTTTTCCAAGACGACGGGTATTCGGTCTGTACCCCCTGAAATATATGGTGGCCAGTACTTTTGAACGCCAGACTGTTAATTTACGTAGCTATCTTTCAGCATCCAATTTTGCCTGACCTATATTTCAAAGATGTCTTATAAAAGCTGGGGAAGGAGGAATTTTAAATTCTGGCAACAATACAGCAGTTGCTATCAATACAGACTTGGTTAGTAATAACGTTGTTGTGAAACAGACCATAAGATGATGTTGTTTAAAGTGGGACAAAATAACTCATAAGGCCTCTCTTCTTTTTTGTAAATTATGTACAGTGCTGCCTGTATCCCAGTTCCTGTAGCATGCTTCCTACCATCTGTTTCCCATTTTTCTTTAATTTCCATTCATGCCCTTTGGCCTATTCCCTGTGTTCGGAAGAAAACAGTAATTACAGTTGACATTATCTCTGTGCCTTTTCCAGACTACATAAGCTGAAGGGTTTTTTTTTTTGTTTTTTGTTTTTTTTACATCTCCTTATACCCTAGCTCATATCTTCTACTGCAAGATCAACCGTACTCTTATTTTCCAAAGATCTTAAGAATTGTCGCATAGAGACTGTTATGGACTTTACCAACTACAGTCACGAAGGGGACTGATTTTTGCTGCATCTGAATTCTATCATTTCGTTCGTACAGTTTTCAGTAAATATCCTGCCTCTTGCTAGACTATAAAAAGTAATCTGTAAGAATACAGAGCATTGTAAGGCTTGTACTTTCATTTATGGCAAGTTTCTCACACCATCTCATGAAGTCTCATGAAGTAAAACACAGAGCATGTATCATTTTTTCCTCATAAACTCAGAATAACTATCTGCTTTCCTCCACTCTTATATACAAAAACCATCACCTTATTGCTCACATATAAGAATAAAACATGCATAAAACATATTGCCACAATACTGCCATACACCGAACATGTGACCACTTTGAGTAATCCAGAACCTGTTCTTACCAAAATTAATGTCCTTCTTAAAGTATGACAACCACAAGTTTTATAAGTCTGCTTTGTCTATACACATAGATACAGCGATCTAACAACCCTAAAGCTTTTGTTCGCAGACCAGGTTTACCTTAAAGAAGCGCTGGACTTCGGGTATTTGAACGTAGCCGTCGTAGCCCCAGAGGGCCACGAGTGCGGGCTGCGCTGGGGACCAGGAAACGCAGCACCTTGCCAGTTCTGCTGCCACAGCAGCCTTCCACAGGCACACAAGAGGAGAGAGGCGTGCGTGCCCCTTTCTCAGTAGGTATACGCTGTAGGAGAGACTTCAGCTCTCCAGGTCCAGCCGGAGTCACGTTCTAACAAGGGAAGTTACATCAAGGGGTCCGCATCACAGCTCAGCTGGCCTTAAGAACTGAAGATCTGCACGATCTCTTTTTCTTCTTAATTTTCAGTGTGTAGCCTTAGCAGTGCACGTAACAACCCAATTACAACAGGACCTTATATTTAAGAACAGCAAGAAACGCTCCCTTTCTCTTGCAGCATAAGAAAACACTTTAAGTTTGTTTTATGTTAAGCCATATTTCATGACAATGGTGTCAAACTCCTATAGCAGAGCCTTTGACGCTGGAATTGCATGTAATTGTGTTGTGTGACCACAGCCTTAAGTTTTGTGGCTGACTTTTGGGGAGTCATGTGTTTTAATTTTTTTTTATATGTATATATGTATGTTTGGAAAATATACATACGTATTTATGTACATAAAAATCAYCTCTAGGTAAAGGGAAATTATACCATTAAAATCATACATTCAATCTCCTCAAAGATTTCTTCAACGTTATCTAATAATAGCTCCAGATAAGTACATAGACACAATACACAAAAGGTATGAAATGTGTTTGCACTATACCAAACAGTTAACTGAAAATACCTAGAGGATGTCCTTACTCCTGTGTTAACAAAAGATAAATTGAAACCTAGAAGCCATTTACTGGTTCCTCAAATGTGCATCAAAGAACCACTTACCTTCTAATTCAAAGATTTCTGTATGCCACATAAAATATTTTAAAAGCCAGAAAGCATCACTGAAATGATCTGAAAACTGCAGGCTGAGCACCTCTGCCAGAAAAGGAGAGCAAAATCATAAGATATAAAAAAAGAAGGTATAGAAATGACAAGAAAAACAATAAATTGAAAATACTGTGCCAAATTCTCCCTATGCAAAACTTCTGCCGTTAATGGAGCCACCCTCTGGACAGAGATTTATACAAGTTATATGCATGCATGAATGTGTGCATGTGCTTTCCCAGTTTTATAGGATTTCTTTGTTTTAAGGATATAGTATAATAGTACTTCAATGATAATCTCTTCTTTCTAGTAATGAATAGCAACTTTTTTAGGAGTGAGCTGAGTTTAAAGCCTCAAAAAAAAGGATTATAAATTTCTGTTGAAGTTGTCTCCATAAGACAAACACTAGTCTCCCAACAGTCTCCCAGCCAGAACAGTTCAGGGTCGGCTAAGGGTATATATCTGATGCACAGATCCCTGAGCCTACTTCAGATGCTCATTCCTTTCCATTACACCCTGCAGCTCCATTCCTTTCCATTACGTCAGCAGCTCGATGATGCCACAGAGCATCGGCACTACGACAAGAARAGACAGCTCCTCCTGGTCATCATCACCCAGATCCCAGTAAAGCCAGCCAGGACCAGCACCACCCATTTCTTTACTCTCCTTCTCACTTCCTTGCTATCTTCCCTCTGCTCCTTCTTATCACCGTCTCGCTTTCTCAATTCACTTTTTTTTAAATRCCTTAAGTGCTTTCCTCAGGTGCTGCCAGGGTTCAAGGGTGCCATGAACACCTTGAGCAAGGGATTCTGCAAGGCAGCATCCAGCCAGAGCGGAGCCATACACAAGGAACACGTGCTCCAGGTACTGCCATAGCGACTACAGACATTTTGATCCTAGCTGGAAATAGCCACCCATTCCTCTACCGCAAA
Source organism: Rhea americana (assembly GCF_003343005.1). Lineage (NCBI taxonomy): Eukaryota > Metazoa > Chordata > Aves > Rheiformes > Rheidae > Rhea > Rhea americana. The sequence goes on from NW_028187077.1 coordinate 921,360, forward strand.
GGATTTGTTAGTCCTCCCAATCTCGTTTTCCTTTACTAAAATTAACATCAGGTTTGTCTGACATTTAATTAAAAAAAAAGAAAAAAGAAAAGAAAAACCTCTCAGTGATCTCTGGCAGGTCAAACAAATCAAGCCTTGTGCCATTTATTTATTTCTCTGCATTGATTTTGGACAGATGTATACMAAAATTAGCGCAGTTGAAAAGGCAGGGTTTGCTGCACTTCGATTCCACGTAGTGTAACTGTTGTTAGCCCTGACAGCCAGCTACAGATACAATCTTCCGTGTGTGCCTGTAAGCACTGACTTCGGCAGAACTCCCAGAATATTCAGAGCCAAGCACACGGGCAAGTATTTGCTGTRTAAAAGGCATAGTTATGAAAAACAACACAAGCAAATATTCAGAAAAAAAAATGCAAAATAAAAYGAATGTAAATCTACTATGGCCAATTTTCCAATGTATAATTAAGGATACTGTTCTGCCGAGTCTTGTATTTTGCAGCTGGTCCTTGGGATAAAAGCTACCTAATATTATTGAAATTTTTGAAAATTTTCATGAAAATCCCTCAATACAAATCTTATGTTGCTTTTGAAAGGCTTCGTATGAACTATGAAGCTTTGTTGACTTTCTGGATAACAAACCATGATACAAAATTAATCTTCACTGTAGAATGGAGTAGGTTTATTTTTTTAGCTTGCTACAAAAAAGCATGTTTTTTTCCATTAGGTTTTCTCTAGTCTATCTTACAAAATTTTTTTTTAAAGAAGCTTAAAGAGAAAGATGTAATTACTAGAACCTATTCCCTTTTCTCCACATTCCTCCAGCTTCCCAATATCATACCCTCTCTATAATTCATCTTTCCCCCAACTTGTTCAAGAATACGCTGAACAATGTTGGTATCTCTGCTTTGATTAAAGCAGAGTGTGGATTCCTTTCAAAAATGAATTAGTGCTACACAGAGTGAGGATGTATTTAACTTCTTAAAAATACAGCTTGTTTCTGCAATRTTCATTGCATTCAGATCAATAAATCACTTAAATCCTGTGGGACTGAAACCTCCCAAGGTGCAGAGGTCAAGCTGGAGTGGAACTAGCAAATATCAGCTTCTCACAGATGTGCAATTAGAACATCTGTTTGTGTCCTCTATGCCTATTAAGATGTTTGTTCTGTTAATTGTAGGCAAAACATAGCTAGCCGTTGGTATTTTTGTTTTTGTTCTAATGTCAGGAGCTTAGCATCCTATATTCAATTTAAACAAGCTGTCAGCATGGCAATTCGTCACTACCTAAGTGACCAAAGTGCTAAAGGAAGGTATCGAGCCTGGCAAAAGTTTGGATTACAGATGCTAGTTAACCCCATGATGCTTTACTAGAATTTCTGTCCTAAACTAAGAACAATAGAGATATCTCAATTCAGTAAATACTAAATTCAATGAGTTTCTGTTCTGTAGCCATAAAAGGGATTTTATATGGCTGTTGATTTCATACGAGTGAAACCAAACAGCATAATCTGACCTCACATAGACTCCAGCTTTGCAAACATGTACATACGTGCTTAGTTCTGCAGTTGTGAGTGGTTCGTACTTTCTCATCATCAGTAAGTTTGCATCCTGCCAGTATTTGCATCATACAAAGTGAACGAAAAGGGTTGTAAAAGAAACATTATCCACAGCGGTAGGTGCCTGGTAAGTGTAGCCAAGCCCTCTGAGTCTATTCACGCAGCACAAATATCTGCAGGATGGAGGTACATTACAAGGCAGAGGAAGCAACATGACTGAACGCCAGACTTAAGAGTCCAGAGTCTTCTCCAAGCTGCTATTTACTTCCTGCAGGAACTTGGCATGCTGTTCCAGTTCCCTTGGTCTCTGTTCCCCTGTTCATCTCTGTAAAACGAATTAAGATGCAGAGATGAGAACCAGTTTTTCCAGACACTACACTTCATTATTATTGCTCTTTTGGGGGTGAAAGTCCCTTACTAAAGAGGATTAGGATGCCAGTTGTCACTTGCTAGAGCTAACACCATGCAAACTTTGCAAATTCATGTGCTTTTGCTACCTCTGTTGTTTACAAATAACTGTAGTTTCTTAAACAAATGCATGGTCTACCTGGCACTGACTTGAAAACCAAAACTTCCATGGGCATTCATGCATGGAAAAGAGTAACTTGCTGGTCTGAAGTGCCCAAAGCAGCAATAGCCAAAACTGTACTGATCTTCCTGCCTCTGGTATCACTACCTGTCTCAGAAGGCTCAAGCATGTTAGAGTACAGAAACTGTTTGTTATAAGCCTATCTTCTGCTTCACCTGCCTGCTTAGAAGTACAAGCATTATTTTTCAACCAATTATTTTTCAAATGCATAATCATTAGAAATGTCAGTAAAATAATAACTTGAGGGTGCTTCCTGTTAAATTTCGTTAATAACCACATCCTCTGCTAATAAACACCTAGGCCTTTGGCCTCAAGTTTATTTAGCCCAGGATACGGGTATTATTACCTCATTAAGAGGAAACACCCTCAAGTTATTATTTAAGTATCTCCAGACGGAAAAATGGCTGAATAAAAGGGATGTATAGGCCAACTGTGTAAAATTCACCAGGTAACATTTCTGCARCAACCAAGGCAACTTTACAGGTAATCTATCAAAAATTAGATTCACACTACATAAAGAAATAGTTTTTTCTTGTATTCTAACATGCAGTTAGTACTAAAGTAATTTTTTTTCAAATCACAAAAGACATGAAGGGATTCAGTCTTTTCACAAAAAAAAAAAAAAAAAAAAAAAAAAAAAGTTTGGTCTTGATCACTGAGCTTAGTTTTCCCTGTAGGATCAATGTTCTAATGTAACTATCTGCCTTTTTTTCATTTTTCCCCCATTGTTGGGCCTTCTACAGCAGCTGCCACAGAAAAGATAAATGGATGTACTAAAAATAATAACAATAATAATAAGCTATTGTATTTTGGATCTCATAATGTTTCCAATCTGAAAATTGGAAACAAACAGGCTGGCATTAACCTTTTTCACACGGACACCTACAAAACAACATCAGAGCAGAAGAAAAAGATGAAGAATCAAGAACATCTGTGGACTTTGGAGAAAGCAGCAGCGTCAGGGATGACTCTGGTCAACAAGAGAAACCTGGGATATGGAAGAGGAGTGGCAGAAAGGGCAAAAAGAGACAGAAAATAAAGCTGGTTAACGTGAGACACCTGAGAAATCTCTGGAACGAACGGGTCACTGAGCCTGCCCGGCCCATGGAAGGACTAAGAGCTGATGGCTGTTGAGGCGTACAAAACTGGCCATTAAGAAGAATGACAGAGGATTTGCAGACCCAGGGGAGAAGAGCTGGTTTTGTAAAAGCAGACGTTCCGCTTTGGAAAGAAAGCGGCAGTCCTTTGACCTCTAAGCTCTTCCTGACTTACTGATCAGTAGTTACGGCACTTGTGGGCTTCACAGCAGCTTTCGCAGGCCACATCACCATCTTCGACACACACTCCCCTCCACAACCACAGAGTGAGGGGCTGAAAGGGGGAATACCACTGTCCAAGGGTAGAATATGGCCACAGGCAAAGAATATTCACAAAAACCCACTTTACATCACAGGACTTGCATACATGCCARTGGTAAACAGACTACAAGCAACATTTTGAGAGGAGCTTGGAAATGTGGTTTGGAGAGACAGGCAGAAAGGCCAGTATCTGTCAGAAAAGAACTTTTCTGTACACTCTACTTCAGCACCAACCTGTCCCTCAAAAAAAAAAAAAAAAAAAAAAGGCGTTTTCACATGTGTGAAAACAAACACGTGTGAGATGTGTTTCCATTTTGATTTTAATGACTTAAACTGTGTATTGATACAAAGAGAGTACAATTCATTTTTGGAAGCATGAGGTTTAAGGTTGCTCAGTCATACCATTAGTTTTTTAAATGCAAAAATAGTAGAAAATATATCTGTATTGAAGAAGAAGGCCTCTAATGTAGTTATCCATGTAACATAGAATGCTATGAAATGATGCCAGCTCTAATACAAGAGATCAATTTGGTATTTTAATAGGATTGATTGAACAATTAGTACGTAGCTGTTGTTAAATAGCACAGATAATGCTTTTAAGAAAGTAAAATTTTCATAACTTTTTTAMGGTTCATTTAGAGATTGCTATGATGTTGTCTGATTTTAATTTTACATCAATGCCAGCATAGTCACTAAAAGATATCAAAGACTACGTCAAGCAAGATCACCGGCTTGCAAAAGTTAATTTCTTACGGCAAGAAAAGATTTGCAGCGTCAAGCTCCTCTGTGCAAACAGAGGCTTGGGGGAGATCTTAAGACACCACTTCTCTACTATGGAGGTAGAAATATCACACGGTACATCTCATTCATACATATGGTGCTGTTCTGTTTATTGCAGTAGTTGACTAAATTCTTTCTCGTTTAAAATTTTCTTGAAGATATTACAGCATCTCTGGTCAGATGTTTTCAAAGGAAAGTAGAGCACAGAGGTTGGAATCTGCCYGACACAGGTACACACAGAGCCTGGAGCGCAGCACTACGTACACGTGTCAACTCCGGCTCAGAAATCCGCGTTTTGTGGATGCGGGTACTTGCCGACTTCGCTTTCTGTTTCTCAACATGTTATGATTCAACAGGAGTGAAGTCAGGCAATGCATGGAAAAGCTGAAACAAACCTCTCTATCGCCTGGCAATCCTCTGCTGGAAAGCGCTGTTACTCTTGCAAGCTAGCTTTGATGAATTACTCCATAGAGCTACCACGTGAATTTTACATAGGCCCRTACAGGAGAGGAGCAAAGGAACAGGAAGAGGAAAAGGAGATGGAAAAGGAAAAAGGGGGCATCATGTTAGGCTCGTCTTAAGGTTACATGGATCATTGTCAATTTGGGCACAGGCTTCTCCGAGAAGAAAAACGTTTGGAAAAGAAGCAAAGAAAAGCCTTTAAAACAAAACTAGAAACATTCGATAGGCTTTTCTATAAAAACAGCGATAGGGCAGAGAGAAAAAACTAACTGGCAGAGTGCACTAAAGCTCTGAACTTGAGAATTTGTAAGGCAGATGTCAGCGAGCCTCAGAGGACAAGCCTAATCACCAGGCTGCTCAAGATTCACTTTCCCTCTGTCATTTCTTTCTCTTTGGGGCTTCATAGCTTCCTGCGTTCAAGTGAAACGAGAAAGCTTTTTCTTCTTCTTCTTCTTAATTTCAATATAAAGTAACGGGCAACCCACAGCCCGTCCTGGGGGGAGGGAGAGGCCCCTCGCAGCCCTCCCTCGAGGAGGCCCGTGGCCCCCGGGTAACGCAACCGGGACCGGACAGCACGAACGCGGCGAGCGGAGCCTGTCCGCCGAGATCAGGCTTTTAGATGGACGGCGGGCCGGCGCTTTCCGTCTCAAAAACGGCAAAAAAAAGCAGAAACGGCTCTTCCCCTCCACGTTTCGGTGTCGGGAACAGGCCCGGTCCCCTGCGTCGGCTCGGCACACCGGGCACGCGCGTCCCCCGGCGGACGCGTTTCTCGAGGGCCCGAGGCTCCTTTAGTCGCACGTTTAAGGCTTTTTCACGGCACGTGTTGACTCCCAGAAAACGTTGCCAGCCGTCCCCCCGCCCCAGGCCCGCCGCGCTCAGCACAGCCCTGCTCGCCGCCAGGAGGAGGCCGGCGGCCGCGCGCCCGCTCTCGCCCCCGGGCCCGGCGGCCCCGACTCGGGGCGCGACGCCCTCCTCCGCGGCAGGACAAACAGCGCGCCGAGAACGTCTGCWCCGCTTCCACGCGGGAATCGTTAAAAAGGGGGGAAATGAGGAAATTGAGGCCATCCTCACGACTGCAAACCGGTCTCCTCCGGAAGACCTCGGCAGCAGCGTGACCTTGAAAACAGAGCGACTTCGCTCCTCTCGCGCTAGTCCCGGGATCACCAACACACGCAGTCACGATTTCGGCGGCTGAGGCTTAAGCAGCCAGTCTGGCTCGCCGCTTCCGACCCAAGGGTGCCCAATAAAACGTTTTACGCGGAGACACGTCCTCAGCAAGAACTTTTCCAGATTTTGTTAGCAATTAAAGTAAAGCCTTGTTACTGAAGGCGTTGCATGGATTTGTATATTCAGTATTAAGACTACAAAGACAGCATTGTTTACATGGGATATCCTATTAACCACAGTATTACCGCCACATTAGTAACTGCACTGATTTAATAATCAATCATCATGAGACAAATCTCTTTCATGTCACTTAGGTGAGTAAGATCTCTTAATTTCTGTACAACTCCTTGAGCAAATAAGGGTAGGAGATGTAGCCRTAGATGATTGACAGTGGTATTTCAGAGCATGAAATAAACAAACAAACCTTTAAATGACAGCAGCTCAACACAAAAAAAGTGTACAAAGCACAGGATTATTCCTTGTGCACACTCCCTTGCAGTCCATCCCTCCATGCATCAGTGTTATAAAAGAATTTTCTAGTAGCTGATTCTGTATTTTTTTTCCCCAGGAGACACCTGTAAAGCAAAACTAGGTTTTATGAATACAGAAACACTGTTGACTCTATATACGATCGATATTTATCTATATAGCACCACATCTTTGAGATAAGAGTAATGCCATGGATTATGACCTTACAATACCTCACATCTACTAAATAGATCTCTTACATTTATATAAATGTGGGTATATTAAATGAATAATATAGAATTAGACACACAACAAAACTACTGGGAAAATATTCCATTTATATTGTCCTGCAAGAGAAAGAGAGGAAGGCTGAGTATCCCATTTGCTCAGCGTATGGGCTATTGCAAGCAAGGTGGAGGCCAACATTTTTTAGTAGTACTTCCCTAGTACAGGGACAGGACATGCCTGATGCCAAAAAGGAAGTAAATCATATTCCATATTGTTTGAAAGTCCTATTAATACCCGCAATTCTTAGTCCCTGTCAAAATCTGAAAACCAAAAAATGCATGCATTTGCGTGCACATGAATGTACTTCTCCACAGGAACAAATCTAATTAACATGTGGACACTGAGGAAAAACTGTTAGACACACAGACCATTGCTGGCAATGTCTGGTCACACAGGCAACTGCTGGCACTAGGGGATTAAAAGGTAATATAATGATTTCTTCAAAAGTCTTATGACAGCTTCGGAGGAAACTGATTTTCCAGACATCTGTGCAAATGGATTTTCCATTCTCTTCAAAGGTTTTTTTCCATCCCTCCCATATCTTCCCTCTCTGAGGCACAGCTCATCAGAAAGAAATTTAGAACAATTCTGAATATTGTTTTTATGCTAGCCCTTTTATAAAAGAGATAATGCCATGTTTGCCATAGATGTCACTGCATATAGCTTTGCAATATATTAGAGACTGAATAAGAAAAAAATCAAAGAAGAAGGATGCAAATGCAGATGCAAAAAGCAGAACTGGCGGTTTCAGTCATGCTACAGCTAAGCCATTTCACTGAAGTAGTGAGTTCTGGTCTGGTCCTAACCGGTACTCTATGAGCAAGACCAAATTAAAACAACACTTTTTAAAGGCCGCAAAGCAGCAAGTGCTTCTTCTCAAACAGCAAGTCATTGCTTTCCCGTTTCTTTTGTTGCATTAAAAGGTGGGACTCAAGCATAGAAGCCTAAACCTTCTCTCAAACAGGAATACCTACCTAACATCTGAACGTGTGTTACTTTTCACATTTCCAAAGCCTACACAAGTGGCAGGTCAAGACTACACACTAGCGATTACTGCATTATAAAGGAAATTACGCCTTCCATAGTCACAGAGCTCTGTTTAGGATCACAAATTTCTTTAATTCAAGGCCATGTGATATTTCAAAGACATAATACACCCACTAAATATTTTCTTTTCTAAGAATATCCTGATCTGCCTAACAAGAAAACTTCTCCCACTCTGGATAGCAAAAGGTAGGTAGAGAGATAGAAAAAAATACATCCCCAAACTTTGCCTCACAAGCAATTTTGCTTACTTTTGTCTCAAGAGCAAGCAACCAGGACTGCTTAACATCATGTAGTTAAGAAGCTTCCTAATACAAATTGAAATAGCACTATTAGAAGTTACAGAATGGACTGGAGCCTAACTAGCAAATAACCTATATAATTAGCACCAACCAAGGGTTGAATTTGATGAGCACTTTTACATCATGAACAATATAGATTTATGGTTATTTGTTATTAGCACTTACTGTATTACATTTTATATTAAAGAGCAATAAATATTTTTCTCTGTATGTTAATTATACATGTTTAATATATGTTTGACATAAATGCTTTGATTTCTCCATATGCAATGTCTTGGAGATATTAAAATACTCTGCATATACTAATGAATACTGAACTACTAAACTGAATAAAAATGTAACAGTTACATAATTGAACAAATTAGAAATAAGCTCAGAGAGTGCAACATGCTGCTCAGGACAATTTAGTATTTTGAAGTGAGATTTCATATGCTACTGCAGGTTCCTTCTCCCATTGCTGGCAGTCAAATGAAGTTCCCCTAGGCAGGTTGTGCTACTTCCCACCAGATGACGATCTACAAAGGGTCAACTCAGGGGTCAAGGATTTCTCAGCAGCCGGCAGTATTTTGACCTGCCTCCTTCCCCATGCCACTGACAGACTCGTCAGTCCTCAGGGCAAACAAAGTTGGGGGAAAGTTGAAGTAAATACAGTTTCCTTCTGATGGAAAACTAAGGTAAGTAAACCTAATCCCTGTGCTGCATCTACAGCAGTAGGAGAAGACCCCAGTCCTCTGCTTTGGGTGACTGTAATCCATGTCACTTAGCTTTTGATATGTACACTGCGACGTCTACAGCCAAGCTAGTCACCTTAGACTCCCTTCAGGGTCAGTGAAGAGGGAAACTTTTAACATTTAATTTACTTGACCTTTAGCATCAGGTATCCTATAGAATAAGCATTCCTATACCTATTCTTAGTCTCTGTTTCTCTGTTTACTGGGAAAGGGCCAAGGACAGTGAGTGCAAAGATGTAGAGATGTAACGTAGGTTCAGACCATTCCTGCTAAAATAAGCACGTGACCCTGCCGATCTCCTGGATCCATTTTTCACTGTGCCATGTCTTCTTTGGCCACATCCGCATTTTGCTCATTAAAAAACATACTGTTCATACTGTTCATTCTAGCTTATGCTAATGTTTTACCATTGTAATAGTATATTCTCAGTTCTGTTGTAGTCTTGGGACTCACTAATTTCCCACCTGAGTTTCACAGGCTGGGACATAGGGATGGATGTGCGAGAACATTCTGTTCTTTTCATTTAAGAATTTTGTTGGAAATTTTGCAGTTCCTCCCTCCTGACAATTTATAGAAGATATTAGCATGAAATTGCATTTTTTTCTCAGTATACTATAAGCTCTGAGATTACAGAGTTGTGCTGTGGCATGAGGTCAATATCAGCCTGTTAAAAACAGAAAGTCATAGTGAATATTAACACTGTGAAGGGTGATCAGCAATTCCACAGACTACACCATAAAATACGGCAGAACGCAAGAGCTGTCGTTCAAGGTGACGTTGAATTTGAGATATTAACAATGAGATTCCTTTTTTTTTTTTGAAAAATTATGAACGCTTTCCTATTATTTTATGGATGATGAAGCTTCTTTAGTGAATGCATGGGGCACATCGAAACACATTTTACTGTAAAGATAAATGAGCCATTTGATATTTTCTGTCAGGATATCACTAAAAGCATCCAGGAAAAAAAGAAAATGTTCTACGTTACCAGAAAAATAAAAAACACTAAAAATACCAAAAATGACTTTTTTTCAGGTTACAGTTTTTGTTTTTGTTTTTTTTACTGCTAGTAGAATTTATACATCACTAAAATATTCCCAAATGCAAAGCTCAGCAGCAGCAGTTCTGACTTGACTCGCCATACTGAGGCAGCTCTGTAAGAGCTAAATAACTGCACATAAAATTCAAGTTTGATTTACTTTTCTCTCTGAATTCACTACTTCCTGATTACATAAAATATCATGTTCTTTTGCAACACTTGAGTTAGCCCACAGCTCCTATGTGAATGTGCACTGCAAAAAACACAAAATCAACCCCCCTTCCCTCACTTATTTTGGAGAATGAGAACATGCAGTGATTTCTTAGTCAGATAGCAGCAGAGCTACTGTTACATTACTCAATCAGTGCATAAGTAAAGCTGAAATTCAGTATTACGATACCTGTAGCATATTTCTAAGGCCATGTAAGTCCTTTCTAAAAAGGAGAAAAAGTTTATGCGGAGAGTAACTGTTATACCAATTGCTATGATGGGGGGAGGGAAATCTTGCAGGCACACAAACCCATCTTAAGATCTTGGGAGAGGGAGCCCCAAATAAATCTATCTACCTAATAAAATATGCTTCTCTCTTCTAATCTTTCCTTTCTGATATCCTTTAAACATCATAGCTGTATCAGCAACATGCTTTTCGACATATTCTCCAGCTTCCTCTTCTCTATCACATGAAATACAGGCTGCATGTCTTGCAAAAAATGGTTGTAAAGCTACCTCTGCATCCACACTCAAATACCTCCTGAAAAAATCTCTTTTGCCATGAGGACTACAAAAAACATCAGTTGTTGATGTGCTGTGACAGCTGGTCTGTCTCTCCCTATGTTTAGATCCTCGGTTACAAAAAGCCTGAAGAAACTGTTTTTTCCTTACTGTCTTACTGTTTTTTCATCTGATCCAACAGGCTTCTGGTTCATGGATCAGGTTCCTAAGCAATATGACTAAACAAGTAAATAATAATAAAAAAGGTAGTGTGCACATGGGCTATACAACCTCTATGTAGACTATATGTTGTATTATTTGGATCTTTTCAAGGTCTAAAATTTTCAGGTTGAATTAATCACCACTCTATCCTAAACATGGATGTTTCCTTAAGGACACATTACTATAATTTAAAAAGACAGCAATACAAAAATAAAACTGATGTATTTGGGTGGAGGGAGATGTTTTTTATTTAYTTCACTTGCAGTGTAGTCTTTTCTTCTTCTGCTCAAGAAAACTTTACTTCCAGCATATAGATAAATGCACTATTCTGGAGATTTTTMCCCAAAACACGCCACTTAGAACTTGATCTAATGCCCATCAATGTCAACCAAGACTTCCAAGCGACTTCAGCAAGCAAAGGGTTCTTGGACAATTTGAACAGAATTCCCGAGCAATTGATCTTCATTTTTAAAAACGTTTGCTCCTCAGTAAAGAGAGCGGGGAAACGCTAAAATTTGGCATGGAGCTGAATASCCCAAGGCAGGTTTCCGTTTGTTCACTTCACGTAGGGAGGTTCGGGTTTGCAAGCCTGCTTGGGAACGCGGGGCTCCTGCGAAGCTGAAGGAGCCCGTGCTCCCCCCGCGACGCGCCCAGCTCCYGCAAACGCAGCGCCCAGGCCCCCCAGGCTGCTCCTTCTGGGCCCAGCTCACGGCTCCCACAGGCGAGAAGGCAAGAGCCAAGTCYGAAAGCAAAGGAAAGCTGCTCTGCTCTCACAGCCTGGGCTTATCTCAGCAGCCCCGTTCTTAACTCGATTGCAAACGATATCTGTGATCAAAGGGCCAGAGCCCCTGGAGGAGCTTAGGCGAACAGCGTGGTGGCCGCAATTCTTCCCCATGATTTGTAAGCAGGAAAGGACTTTTGACATGAAAGACAGCTTAAACAGCACAAGAATAGCAATAAACCAGCTGTAAAATGCTTAACATTGCCCTTGAACTAATGCAAATTGTTCCAAACAATTTTCTTTCCTTTTTCTTCTTCTTCTGTTTTTTTTCTTTTTCTTTTTTTTTCCCCCCTTTTCTTTTTGACATCTCTGGATGCCCTGCTGGGACATTAAAACAGTCACATGCTCACCATACAAAAGCCTATATAAGTGGGGAAATACAGTGTACTAATGTGTTTAGAATAAGGGAACCAAACAACGGCCACAGTTCAGATCTGCTGCCTTCCTCACTTTTGTTTGAGAAAGTGTTCATTAATGGCGAGCTTGTTTTGGATACTGAGTAAGCCTCCAGACAGAAATGTTGAAGGGTAATTTATTGGCTTAAAATACTCAATTAAACAATTGAAGAGCTCCTTAACAAAGTAAGTAAAAGCGGAATATTCCCCAAGTAGGTTTAACTGGGTCACTGAATACAAAGCAGCTTAGAGAATGACAGTATTTACTTTCTAAATTTCAGTGATATTAAAGAAGGGCAATAACGTGTGTTTATAGAGATGGTGTTGCAAGTGAGCGCTCTCTTTCATGAGTGCTACCCACAGAAATTACACTGCAAGAGCCTTACAGAAACCTCTCACACCATTTTTAAAAGCATTTTTTTTCTTTTTCACATGCATCTAAAGTGGATTTTTCATTTCAAGCAATGACACACCCCCTTATCATCTACAAGTAGTCAGGAGCTTTTTAAAAGTTCCAATAGGGAATAAAATATAACCTCCTAGTGATCAGAGATAAGAAAGACCAATGAGATCATCAGTTCAGTTTCCCAAAACGTAGAGTACTGGGATAGTTCCATAAGGGAGATTATATCAGCCTTCAGAAAAACACCAGTAATTCAGAGTCAGCCGATTGGTTAGTGTTTGTGTGTGTGTTTAATAAATTAAAATGGCTCTGGTACATCTGTTCTCTTTTTCCTACTTTTTTCTGACAATGTCTGTAGTCTTACAACAACATTTTTYTTCCTTAAAACCTTTTTCTTTCCTCCTCACTGTTCCCGAGGCCACTGTATGAAAGATTCAAATTAAGAAATGAAGAAATAAAGTTTTTCAAAGAGCACTTAAGTATACGCTTAACTCATACAGAAGAAAGTAGAAGTTTAAAAGTCAAACTCTGTCCAGATCCCACTGTCCTGATGCTGAGACCTAATTCTTTGTAAGGTTAGCAAAGGCTGTGCTGGCAAATGGACAAAGATAACCTCCGAGGTCCTCTATGGACTAATGGACTGTGTCTAAAATGGTTCTGACTCTCAAATGAGATGTAAATGACATATAYTTTGTTAAAATTCGGGGTTAAGACTCTCATTAGTGTTTCTTAAATTCAAATGACTTTACGCTCAGTAAAGAGCTTCTGTTGTTCTATTTGATGTAAATTGTCACGGAGCTAAGACAAACTGCAGGTATTTTACTAACTTTTATAGTTTTTATTTTGTTTCACTTTTTTGTCTACGGATATATATGAAATAACTATGAAATCTGCAATGTTTTAGAGCACCTCACCCAATWAACAGAGAAAAAACAACTGCCCAGCTTTGTCTCCATTTTTCTTAAAACCATTTTTTTTCAAGCATTAGAAGTTAATAACACTTATTTCATCCGTTRCTTGGATCTAATAAAAGCAGTGGGGCATAACATTCTGTAAAACCAGGCAATAGAGGAAATAACACTAATGTTAACCTCTAGCATAAATGTAGTGGTAATTACCCCAGTCTTCTTTAAAAATAAGTGCCTTTTGTAGTGTCCCAAGTAGCATGGAAACGTCTCCTCTTGGTGTTCTAGGCAACCACCATTTTCTCAACATCAAGAGCAATCTCTGCCATCCACACCTACTTTTCACATACTTTTTTTTTTGTGCCAGACTGCACAGAGAACGTCTTGTCCACTTTTCCTTTGTCTGAGATTTAAACAGGCAAATCTGAGTGAAATATACTAAAAAGCACAGGAAATACTCTAAATTAATTCACAGTGCTTTAACTGAGAAAACATCTGCTCTCAATATTGTTTTATTTTTAAATAAACTATTTTTACAACTGTCTTTTAGAGCTTTCAGGATAATCCTGCAAGTGCGTATGAATACTGCTAATCACATGGAAGTTCCCACTGAGCTGAATGGTCAAAGCCCAGACTTTGTGTGTTGATACTATGTGCTTAAACTGGAATTTCATATATATTCTTGAATTTATCCTCGAGATTAATCTCAATTTCTAGGTGTCTTCATGTAGGATAGGAAAGAACATGGCCCTCAAAAATTTAAATCACTGCTTAACCATCTGTGCTGTGGCCACATGAATATTGCAATTCTCCAGAAGAGTTATTTTTACCAGCATTATTATTCACTGTGTTCAAAATCCTTCTTAATTCATGTTAGGACCATCAGGGTGGAACAAGCTGAGGGCAGGGTAACGGTGACTGCAAGCACACTGACAAGGAGCTGATCAGGTTCAAAGGGTACTTGCTTCTYCAAGCAAATTAAAGGGAAAACAACATAGAGCGACACAGATCAGTGGGTAACTGCCACAGAAAGGCCAAAACTTTGAGTGGGAAATGAGAGGGAAAGAGTCTCTGAGTCACACCTGCACCCTCTCTGAGCACAGACAGCATAAATTCAAAACGGAGAAACCTGTATATCCATCCCCCAGGAGGTACCTGGAGTGGAGGGAGACTGAGGCTGCCGTGCTGCCAGGCTAATACTCTTCAGACGCATTACATTCACTAAATTCTTTTCTAATAAGGCAAGACAGCACAGTTCTTTTCTCTTGACATTTATGAAGCCTGCAAAGTGGAAACAATCAGTACTTTGTCAACACCTGACATTTAGCCTGACCTTTTTTTTTCATAATTATATTAGAAGGCTAGACTAGACCCCAGAACATTTGGAAACCAGCTGGATTTATAAACAGTAAAATATACTTAAGTCCACTATGCTCAATTTAACCAGAGTGGATTCTTCAAACCTTAGCAGAGATATTCACAAAATAGAAGCACCATTAGGTAGCTTTTTAAAGAAACGGACCCAAGGTCTGTGCATAAAATGCAAGTACAAACATAATTTTTCCGTCACAGTCCTCACAGCCTGACTTTCCTACCTGACCCACAGTCATAAAGGGGAAGTTGAAAAGCTGAAAGCTTTGCAGAAAATCCCCCAAGMTTTTCAGGGTGACACATCTCTCTCATGCAGTACACAGATAAAACTGTACTAAAAACAAGAACATTTAGAGTAACTGGTTTTATGTTATTCACTTAGGTATTTCACTTATTCCATAACTTCACTACTATTAGAAGTCTGCAAGATGAGTTCAAGTGGAAATATGACACTCAACAGCTTCAGTATATGCAGGCATTGGTTACATCTGTCTGCAGAGGAACAACTCTCACGTCTTCATTTTTTGACTGTTACAAGACATGTTTGGACACACAAATGCAGATATCATCCCTCTCTACCTCACAGACTTTTCCCTGTCTTCCAAAAGTAAAACTGCAGTCTGATTAGCTCAGGCCTTTACATCGGTCTCGCTTGCTCTGCCAGTAGCTATGTTCGTGGGATCAGGGCTTTCCCGAGCTTCCCGGGGAGCAGGGGAGCCTGCCCGCTTCGACCTGAAGGGAAGGGAGGAACGGATGATCTGAACGGGGATCGCMGGTTTCTACACTCAGTGCAGGAAGAGCTATGCCCCAAAGAGGTATTTGAACAAAATAATCATTCTGGTGCAAGAGAAACGGTGTTGTTGTAGTCCAGCAGCTATGAAAGAAGGTATTCTGCTGTACCTGCTGCGAACAAGGCCCCTGCTTTAATTACATCTGAAGCTTGGTGCCAAATATCCAATCCCCAAGTGAAGGAAAAGAAGGGAACTAGTATTTTTTTCTGTTCATTTTGTTGGCTGATTATTCTGAGCCTTTGCCACTTTGACCTTTCGTTCGGTATGAACGTGCCCTGGGTATACCTAAGGGGTCAGCTCTGACCGACTGCGAGACGTTAAACCTGGCTGCGTGCAGTGCTTAAACACTATCCGCAATGCGCAGCGTCTGCTCCTGGCCCCTGCACACCCTCGCTTCGAGAAATCCCGTTGCTCTCCGCTGCCGAGAGCTGGGGGCTCCTGGGCATGCTGCAAGCCCAAAGGACTTCCTCCACCTCCAGCGGCCGTGAGACCTGCTGCCTACGTGACAGCAGCATGGGCTGGTGACCGATTCAGAGGGGAACTTTGCCAGACCACCACGATTATGAAAAGGATTCACTGAGATAGCAGGACGAAATAGTTTCCCTGTGCATGCACAACCCTGACTTACGCCTCCAAGGAAACCCTCTGTCRAGCCTACAACCAGTTTTTGGGGGCAGATACCTCATAAATGACCTCAGAAAGCATGACAGAATGACAAGGAAAAAGAATTCAGGATAAAACACTTGTGAACATATTTCAAAAGTCTAATTGCACAGAAGGATTTTGATCCTAAATATCAGCTACACATTATAGATTTGACATATTGCTCAAACACACTTAGAAATGTCCTCATGAAAGCTAAAGATATTGTAGCAAACTCCAGTTAAATGATTGAAAGATAGGAGCAAAGGAAAGCTTAGGAGGATGTTTTTGCTACTGATGTTAGCTTCTTTCTTTTGACTGGATGCATAGGGACCCTGGGAAATGAAGTTTCTAAAACACTATTGGATTTGGATGACTAAAATTAGGCCATGCAAATACCATGTAAATAATGCCCTTGAAGGTGTAGTAAACACAATGTATTTGGCAAAACTTCTATTACGTAGATAGACAGTTGTGCTCATGATAGAAAACGCACTGCATTTCCTAACACGTAAGCAGCAGAAGTGCTAAGCTTATGCGTAAGCCCTTCCACAAGGCTTATTCTTCAGACTTGTCCATGACCCAGCTGTACTTGCTGTGATCCTTGGTCTCAAACAGAAAATGGCTTGTGGATTCCTCTCTTTACTGGAATACAAGAGCGCTGATCAYTCCTCTTTCCTGTTTTATCTATTCTCTTTCCATTTATGTTTTCCCTCCTGCCTGTTATAATCCCCAGGTATTTCAGCCTCCTCAATGCCTATGACATCYGGTGCTTTAAGAAGGGCTGTGTACTTCCACTAAACATTTCCACCCTCACAAATGTGTCCAGAGGGTGCTCAGTTACACACGGACTTGCATGCAGGCAGGGACAGAGCCACGCAGTTGCAGTGACTCTAACGCTATTGATTCAGGGCAATTTAGCTTTTCTTTGTAAATAAGCACCTAGCTTTTACTCTGATAAAAACACCGCAAATAAATAAATACATTCATACATTATGTTATGCACAGATATGCTCCAAAAGCAACTGTTCAATAGAAGGAATCCACTACCTTACAAATTGATGAACCACAGCTATAATAACTGACACCAACATGTAACCCAGCAGCTTCCCAGACACTCGGGTAACAGAGCTGCCCTGCTCGAAGCCTTCGGCTTTGATGATGTGAGCTAGGATGGAAGTTCATAAACAGTCCCATGGCTGATTAGTGATATCACTAGCCACTATAGCAGAAAAACAGGAGGTGAATGCTGAGTTTGCTTCCTAAGCATTATGAAAAACAATATTTTATACAATATAAAAGGCAGATCTATAAGAGACATTGAGTAAAATTCTTCTGTCTACTAACTCTAGGACCATAAGCTATTTAAATCAAAAATAAAGCCAGAAATGCCCTCAGTGTATAAATCAAAATTTAAATTAAAACGGATGGATAGGATAAGCATGATTCTGGATAGTCCTTTATGGAAAAATACTGGATTCATCAGGAAAGTAATGATGACCCAGCCTCCGATGTGCAGCCTGTCTAAAGGAGGCTAGTGTTATGTCCAGTCTAGTCAAAAGGGGGACTTGCATCATTCTGAGCTCCAGCTTTAAATAACCGTAACTTTTGTATTCAACAATTGAGGAAAATAATCTTCCTTTAAAATTGGATATATTTTTAATAGGTTACTTAAAATTATTTTTTTGGTATTCAACCTATGGAAAAATATCTCAGTATTATGTTTTTATCTATCCTGTAAATCTATCTTCATCTATCCTGCAGTAAACCATATAATTCAGCAGTCCCTTATTCAGAAAGGTGGGACAGATCTACTACCAGGCTCCCTCCTCTGAGGCTACTACACATTGCCTCTCCTTCCAGTCTGCTGCGGGTGGTTCTGGTGCACGCTSTATGGGCAGATGTTCCATGAGAATTACTGTATTTATTTAAACAAACTAATTAAAAAAAACTGTTAAGGCAAGTAACGAAAAAAAGCCACAAGTTTTTCTACGTCTGTTTTTGTTACACACAGTAACCAGGGAGATGAAAATATCCACAATCCTTGGTTCTGCTACTCATARCAAAGTGCTTCTGCTTTATACACTGAATGGTTTCATTTGATTTTTTTTTTAAGAGACTGAAAATAAATACAATCTCTATGCATAGTTTCCTCTGTTTTCAGGAACTATGACCTTTGACTCCTGTAAATCTATTTAAAACTAATGTCTAAAGTTCTGTTGTTCCAAGGATGTACCAAATATAYCTAAGATTTATGTAACAATAAATCTTTTCTGTGCTTTCCTTTCCCAATTTTATTTCATTAACCAAAACCAGTAACCAAAAGAGCTGCACATCATCTACCAGCTATCCAATGGGTTATTTATTTTTAATATACACAAGTGTGTGTTTGTATCTAATATTAATGTTGAAGGTAGGTGAAGACAGGATTTACTGTCACACACATGTAGATGTGCAGTAGCACTACAGATAAGTTATTATTATAAAAAGCTTACTTAACACCACGATAGGCATTCATCTCTGAAAGCAAACCCATTAAAACAATCCAGATATGAAGTGTGTGCTACTATATATATAGTGCTCTTAAAAGACAATGTTTTCTGCTTATTGGAAGCTATGGGAAATGTCCAATATTAAAATTTTAGAATTTTTTTTTTTGAACATTTTTGTTATACTCTTAAACCAATGTCCCTCCCCATAGCAGCCCCAAGCCCCAGCTTAACACTGACTTCAATCAAAAAAAAWTTTTTTTAAGCAAGAATTATTCCTTCTCCGATAGTTTGGACAACTTATAAGTTCTTGGAAAAAGGCTGACATGATCACTGTAAAGTGGTAGCAAATCTTCTATTTCAGCAGCATTACTCAGTGTTATATAACAGTTAGATGATAAACAATCACCTTGGTATACTTTTTTGCACGCTGCTTCTAGAGCAAGAGCTACTAGTCTGTCCAGAAGCATTTCTGGCGTGCTGAGCTAACTACTGCAGGTTCGGCCGACATGGCTAAAGCCATACTGCATGGCAAACAGGACTGGTTAGTGGCATATTTAGTCACTCAGATCTATTTTATATATATATATATATATATACACACACACACACACATATATATTATATGCATTACTTCAAAACAGCTCACTTCCCAAAGCTAAGGAAGTTTTTGTGCAAAATTCACTGGGAGGAAAAATTACAAAAGAAATGGCTCAGAAATTATTTTAGGAAAAATTTCACCATATGCGAAAAGGCCACAAAATCATATCCAAAGAAAGAAGATAACTTTTGATCCAGCTGGTGGTTTAGTCAAGTTAAGACACCAGTGGAGAAGAAAGTATCCCATTTAAAACTCATGGAAAAATAGCAGACAGTGATCCATAAAATTGGGAGTTATGCAGTGGAGAAAACTGCCAAAGAAAGCTTAAAAATGAACGATGGCAGGATTAAGGAAAATATGAAGAGTTTTTAAATAAAACAACAACATAAAAATATCTTAGTACGGAGATCAGGATCCACGATAGTTAGGAATGATTAAAATATTAATATTCAAGTAGAAATAACATGGCTCAAAAATGAGAGAAACAGACTTGAATCCCAGGATGATGAAGTTGACAGTCAAGGAAGATGCTTAGTGATATCAGCTAGCTGTAATCACTTTAAAGCCAACTGGCCAAGAGAGCAGGCACAGGGTATTCCTAGAAGCACTAGTTGAGTATGTATCTGACCTGATGAAGTTAATTTTTCAACAAATCTTTTAATAATGGGGAAATTCAAGAYGACAGGAAGAATGCTAATGATTTGCAAGTACTCACAAATGGATGACGCAGGTAATTATAGGCTGGTTTGTTTGACATTCGTTTTAGGCAAAAYAATGGAAAACTAATAAGGAATTGCATTGATAGAGAACTCAAGGATAGGAACGTAATTACTGCCAGTCAGCATGTTTTTATGGAAAACAGAGCTTGTCAAACATCATCTATCCCATTCAGTCTTCTGAGGAGATTATATATTCCATTAATGGAAGTAACTGCACAGACAGTGCACAGATTTCTGTAAGACACACAGATCTGATTTCTTTAGTATTATCCAATATAAATAAGACACATATCAACGGATTAAGAACTAGCTTTTAATCATTTGTCAATGAGGAATAGTCACTGAATGGAAGTTTCCCTAGGAATAGGCCCTCATAAACTSATACTAGGTCTAATGCAATTCAGCATTTTTATTGGTGATCTATAAATAAATAAATAGACACTTACAGGCAGACATACAGTGGGGGACTATATCTTTTAAAGGAGTAATATAAAGGGATTTAGGTGTCAGAGTACGCAGATAATTTAAATTAAGCTCAATGCTTTGTCAAGACTAAATAATGAAATCAAAGACATACAAAACAGAAGCGTACTGAGCAGAAGGAGAGTGTTTCAACCTCTAGACAAGTTAYGATGAGGCCACTAACAAATATTTTTGCATAGTTTTAGCATTCATTTTCTAAAAAGACAATGAGAAAAGTGATTGAGTGGGGAGAARTTACAAATATGAGAGCTGGAGGACATTTCTTGCACTAAGACACACTTGAAGATCTCATTTTGTCCATTTTAAATGAGAAGACTTGAGAACAATCTTAGTGTGTAAATACCTTCATGAACAGAAAATACCAGACACCAAAGGATTCTTAATTTTAGCAAAGAAAGGTATTTCAAGACCCAACGGCTGGAAAGTGAAGCTGGACATATTTAAATAAAGTATTTTTAAGCTAATTATTTACACCCATATAAGGTGGGCGGGGGGAGAGTAATGGATCCTCCATTCTTCAAATCAAAACTGACACTTCTGTATGTGATACACTTTAGTCAAACATAAATAATAGRGTTCAGCAGAGAATTAACTGGTCAGAAGTTAATAATGGATACCCTCATGGTCCCTTCTGGTATTAAACCATCTAAGCCTRTGAGTTAAACACAATGTTTTTCAGCCTCATTAGAGTCAGGAGAAATACAGAAGAGGCTTAAATAGCAGGTATGAATCTCAGAAAGCTRGCTCAGCTCTACATTACTGAGAAGTAAATAAATTACCATTGATGGTCCCTTTAACAACAAGCTGGTGGAAAGTTTCTACTGTGCTGTTGTTCCTCAGAGACTTTGGGGCTCACCCCAATTTCCCTTTTTCTCAGTAATATTTGTGCCCTATCTCCCATTTCACTATGTCTGAACTTAATTCTACATAATGCTTAGATTCAAATTTCTTTTAACCGAGAACTGGGCAGGCATTAGACCAGGTGGGCTTAGACCCACTGAAGCCAACTATCAGTTAAAAAAAAAACAGGGCTCGTAAATAGAGGTTCTTGATTTCTGATTAAACTGTGGCCTCCTTTTCTTCACTGGATCCATTTTCAACATTCTTCCAGTACCGTTTTCTTTAAAGACAATTCCTTTAGCTGGGCAAATGGCTGCACTAGTTCTCAGCACAGATCATGCCACTTCCTAGAAGGATCTACGTGAAATAGGAGTGAACAGAATTGTGCTGTAGGAATATCCGAACTCTTCCTTCCTTGAGGGAAGGGCAAGAGCTTTATGGAAGAACTTCTCTTCAAGCAGTAAATAAGGACAAAAGATAGGAGATTTTAATTAAAAAAATTCCTAAGACAACTCCAGTAACATCTCACAGTGCATTTAAGAGAACATTCCACCATAAGGATTTATTGTTCATGATCATGGGGTGACGGGTGTTTTCTACACGTTCAAGATGGAATTGCTCCTGCCTTATGGGCCTATCCATCTCAGAGGAGGCATAAAAATGGAATAGCAAGAAGGGTTCTTTTAAAGTACAAGTCACGGATGAAGCAGGAACTTTAAAAAAGAAAAAAAAACTTGAACATAAACATATAAGGCAGGAGTCTTGCAAACTGACTCAGGCAGGCTGTGCTGTTCAGCAGGGACTGCATGAAAAAAAAGATGGTGATAATATGAGAAGCAGATGCATTTGGGAATCCTGGAGGAGCGGATGGGGAGGAATGAGAACAGGAAGTTTGATGTGGGAGGACAGCTAAGGAGGGCAAGCTGTTCTTACACACAAAACTGTGAAAGTTTTGTAATTTAAACAACTTGCTTAAATCTGATGCAGTAACAGATGAGGAGTCAGCAGAGAGACACAAAACAGGGAGGCAATGTGATCAAGCTGATAAGTAAGGAAAGCGCTCAACAGATGCATTTCATGTTACCTGGAAAGGGTTCTACTTGTTTTTTGAGAAGACGAAATACTGGATGTCACAAGAGTCAGGGACAAGTAAGATGAGAATCTGCGTGCACTGACATCAACGTGGATTTCAAAGAAATCAGTTGGCTTACTCTGCAAATAATACTTGCAGCTAGATTTGGGGATAGATGTTTAATTGATGGAAATCAAAAGAGCTGTATTAATTTCTGTGGAGTTATAGCAACTTATGCTAACTACGCATTTAGCGCTATTTCTCATTAACTACCAAAATATCATCAGCAAATAGTACACTTTGCATGTTTACGGCCCTATTTTTAGATTGTCAAAGTTACCTTTTTGTCAAAAGCTGGCTAAGTTAGCTGATGATTCTCCCTTTCACAATTCTGCTTCTGCCTCTGGCTTTTAGCTTAGTAAATATTCGGTATCTTACCAAGTATTATGTCATCCTCAGTGTATAGCTCACATTCTTGTTGCTTAAATTTATACGGCATGCATTAGTCAATTGGAGATTGACATATGAATTTGATTTAGGTTAAAAAATATGAACCAGAGTAGAAGATGAAGAATTCAATTTATAACCACTAAAATTGCAAGGAAAATACAACAGAGAACAATGTTGGCATTCCTCAAAATAGCAGATATATGTGTGGTTGTGGTTAGGAGAGGGAGGGCAAAGGGGAGGATTTTCCAAAGTAATGGAATAGAAATTTTACAGTGGTTTGTCTGGCCCTCCTATTCACAGAGTTTGTTAACTCCCTAAATAAAATAAGTATAGAATTTGTACTTAATAAGTACAGAATTTACATTTTAAGTAATAGTTTGTGCCTGAAGATCTCAACTGATTTCTTTAAGCAAATGTGCAAATTATTAGGTACAAAATATATCTGAAAGATAAAATTAAGACTAGCAGAACATCTTCAAATCATAAGACTAAGTCACGTGACCTTCTGAGAGGCCTTCCACCTTGCAAAGAAGATTCAAAATCTGTACATTTTCTTAATCTTTTCATACATGTTTCTTTCTCCCAGCCTTCGCAGTAGCAGGATGAGTTGTATTTTATTTGAAGTTTTTCTTCAACGAAGAAAAGCCTTCACTAAGTATTAATAGTTGAAAATTCTCCAAAGTTGGGCTACACACATGCATACACAAATCTTAGACATGCATACATGAGACTAAATTCTCATTTGTGTTAGGCAGTAACTCCTAAAAGGAAAACAGCAGCATTAAGGAGCCTGAGACAGCTGCCTCATTACTGGACTTCGTTTGTCTCTCTCCCTAACAATGGCTGAAGATTTTTTCCCTAATCATTTCCTCCACTTTTCCCTTAGTAATGTTAACATCTTATTCTATTTGTTGTACCAAAGCACAACCTAGAAATTGTTCTTTGCCTCCTCCCTCATCCTCACCCTTGCTTGGATAACAAGACAATGCAAATTTTTCCTCCCTTTTCCTAGCATTTTTGTTCCAGCTCCATAATTAAATTTCTTGTCCACTCTATTACTGTTTCCATTCCTCTCAAATATGCAATATACAACTGGTTTGGTTTTTTGACTCACCAAATTGATTGTACCACTCTTCTTTTTCAGAGCCCTTTTAGTTATCAGTTGCAAAGTTAAATTTAAGTTCTTTGTCATCAGTTTCGAAGTTTTATGTTACTGTCCCTTCCCTCTTTATCTCTCCCTGTCAGRCTTTGTGTTATCACCCACATTTGCTAATGTTCAAGCTTGTCTACCAGTCTGTCAGTCATTCACAAGCCACCTCTATTAGCTGTTTTTCAATCTTCTCTAGATAGAACAAACTCCCTGAAGCCATGTGCATGGCTCTTCCTCTACTCTGGTTTAATGCCCTCTTAATAACTTACCTTTCCCATATTGCTCAGAATTAACCAAGATTACTTGTATATAAATTGTTGTTTTTGTTGTCCTAACCTCCATTCAAATTTCTTTTATGAGACCTTTCCAGATGCATTCTAGAAGATGCATGCAGTCAGGAATAGGCTCTACCAAATCATTAATAAAATGAAAATGAACATCGTATCCCATACATACATACACAACTGCTGCTGCAGATAACAACGTTCAGTTATAACCCCACTGAAGAACTCACAGCACTCTAAAGCTAGAAAGTATCATTAGATCCTCTCTTGATGACTACCACCATTAGATCAGACGGTGTGACTTCCTGTCATTGAATTTTACATTCAAACCCGGTATTAGGCTCTCTCAAGCCTACAGGGTATACCACAGTCCTTAAACTAGGAATGCATCAATACACCATTTCCTGAGGTTCCTAAAGTGGCAGAGAATCYATTAAATGCGCCCAAACTTTAACCCATTAAAAAAACTTAACCCTGCAGAGGCAACTGATTGCCATTTGCTCCTAACCTCTGACAACCTCAGCCTTTCACAGAGCTAAAACAACGGTTTGGTATGACCCTAAGCTTGTCAGCCAAAGATGCCATAGGAGGAGAGTGAGGTCAATCTGACAGTGAGAATCAGACCCACACAATTTATATTTTGCTCTACAGGAATTCTTCTCTCCTTCTCATCATTCTGTTAAACAACCAGATTTATCTTTACTCTACTCTTCAATGAGCTGGGCAACAGGAGATAAATAACTCAGCATCTTCCATATAAATCCATAGTTTTCTTCTACATTCAAGATTAAGACATTCACTCCCCAAAATTAGTTATTAGCAACTAACCATATCCATATGATTGCAGAAGGAAGTAGTATGGCCAGGAGGGGTCTTTCAAGCGACAGAATGCATCTGGGGAGAGAAACATGTTGTTTGCTGCATGCATGAGCATTRCTCTTCATTTTTAAGATGAATATGAAATTAGCAAACAAAGGGTTACGGATTAACAAGAACAGCCACAACTCAAGTCAGGAAAGGACTTAAAATATTAATAATCATATACCTACATGAAGGTAAAATATCACATCTGTTCAAGCCATTATAAAGTCATAGTAATAAATTGGCAACGGATATTTACGGTTTTCTGCTCTTCTTCCAGTTCCCTATTGATTCAGTAATGCATTTGCATTGCTAAGTGAGCTCTCGGGGAGTACGGCTGAACACAGTTTCAGAAGCTACAGAAGAATAGAAAAAGAGTCTAATTTAGTTTGCAGTAATACCAGCAATAAGCAAAACAAGAAAAAACTGAGAGAAGCAGCATCTTTCTATGGAAATCCTAGCTATACTATTCTTTGGTTCTAGGGAAGAACATCAGTATTAAAGTAGTTTAGCTTAGCGGAAACATTTAATTCTCATGAGTATCACTTTGCAAGAGACCTAGAATGTCCTGGCTAATAAACATCTCGTGTCAAATTAAATAAATCAGGGTGGCAGTATTGCAGCGGTTTAATTTTATAATCCACCTATAAACTCAGAGTACAGTAAAGGTCTTAGTCTGATTTAATTATGCCTGTACCAAAATCCATCCATTTAGTATCTCATAATTTAATCAAGCTAGGAAAACAAAATCCTGTATGCTACATTAGTTTTCATTATATAGCTCAGGAGCATGTTCAGCCATGGTTTCCAAATTCAGGGTACCTGAGCAGATCTCTAATAGCAGTGACAGCCTCCTATGAGTTGACAGAAAGATAGACAGCAATCTAAGCGTTTAAAGGCAGAAAGAGTAAGTCACTCAAGATTCTGGGGTGAGCACACCAGTAGGAGGGAGAAGTCTTCTAGCAAAAGAGGAGGAAAAATTCTGGATGCACCCATGTCTGTTGAGCACAAAGAGGGAGGTTGACTACTAGAGGTGCAGAACTGCTACGACAGGGTGCTGTTCCTGCCACCCTCTATTGAATGCTCACATTCAGTCCCTGCCTCCACACTTCTGTCTTTATCTGTTGAATCCCTGTCTTGAGATAATACAGCACCAACTATGCTCACTTACTGGAAGCTTTAAGTGGGAAGCAAATGTTGCAGTTCACAKGGAAAAATGAAACAGAATTAGATATAATGGAAGATTTTATGAAAGCAAAGAGAAATTCTAAGTACTTGAGAACTGGGATAGCACTCTAAACACTTAAGTCATGAATAAATTACAAAGGTAACAAGTTATATCAACAAATCAATTATAAAAATAATGGTTTCCAGCATGTTTAGGGCCAAAGCAATAGAGATTTGCACTCAGTGCTATACAGTTTGTTTGTCTATGGAAAACTGTATATCTTCCAGTTTCCACTTCCAAACACTAGTTGCATCACCATGCTAGACCTATCCTGAAATATTATCATCTTCCTCCATTTCCCACATTTTACAAATAAAATGATTGTATTTCAGGCAACAACAAAGAATTCCCATAAATTCCATTCCCGTAAAACCCGCAAAGGCCAGAGATAATGCTACTGCGATATGATTGCCACTGAGATACAATGGCTTCTTTGAAGGAACATGAGCCATGCTACATCAGATCAATTTCAGACAACTTCAGAGTTAGCATCTCGTCTCCTTCTGCACTCTTCTGACGCCATCAGCTGTGAATAAGTTCTGTCTTTGCGCTCACTTGCAATTTTGGCCACATCATGGGATTTTTTTTTTTTTTTTTGAGGGGGGGAGGGGGCTTTCTTATACTGTTTGTTGACTCATATTGCCTGAATTTTTGCTACAGCATTTGTATTTCCAGAATACAAATTGTCACCCTTTCCTACATCTTTCCAGAAGCCTGGGCTAGAACAAAGCAATAGCTCACTCCTCCCTCCTTCCCCACTCCCTCATTCTTTTGACATCCTCCAAGCTCAGTCCATCTTTTCTTGCTAGCAAAAGGGTAGTCTTCCTGACTTGCATTCTTGGGAAGCAGTATTCCTGCGTACTGGAATGCTAAGCAGATAGTCTGAAGATAGTCTGTTAGTGCCSTGTCCTACCGCCTGCCCACTGTTCTGCAAATTTTCCGTGAGAAATGGGGGTCAGGTTCTGAATGTCCTCAGCTGAAGTCTCCAGAGATAAACTGAAAGAACGTGGGTAGGGAATTCCCTATCTAGGACACCCTACCTTGTGAAATGCAACTTTAATTTCCCAGTCAACTTTTTTTAATTTCATACAGTGCAAAATATCCAGTTTTTCAAAGCTTGACTAGACATATTCAGTCTGGAAATACTTGGCATATAATTTCTTAAGTTTTGGTCTATCTTTGTACAGTAAATAAATTCATCATCATCCAGTGCTTKTAGCATTTGAAATGCCCTCTGCAGCAGCTCACTGCAAAGACCACATTTAGGCAGAAGACATCATCTTGGAGCTCRCATCAGAAAGTAGTCTTACAAAGCTGTGATGGATGTTTTCATAATAACTGTCATTACACTTTCTCCCACAGGACTGAAAAGCTAGCAACAGTCCTGAATGTTGCGATAAGGCAGATAACAGCTTTTTCAGACATAGTTTCACAGATTCTGGGAGTACCTCTGACTAATCCTAGACTAATACTATAACTTAGATTATCCAGACTTAGCTTATTTTCTTTTTTAGATCTGTTTTTAGGATGAGTTAAGTAGTGGGTATCACACCTTTACCCATAAAAATCTCACAAGAACAAGATGGAGATAGATTTTATGACATTATAAACAACGAACCACCAAAAGAGCTACCAGCAGAAAGAARAGAGATTAAGCAAAAAGTCTACCTAGGATAAACTACCTGTGCTTGCATCCTCAAGAATCTTGCAACTAGACAGTTAACATGCATTAACAGTCACTGTTTTAGAAAAATGTATGACTTTGAGGGTGAGAACATTGATGTCTTTTTGTATTTGCCAGTCTAATTATAGTGTCCTGATTTCAAATTAAAAGCACAATAGCTCTTGCTATTCTGTTATTTAATTATAGATTTCTGTAAACAGTCTTTCCTTTGTTGGTTTGCTCTGTGTGCATTATTTTTTTAAATACATAGAGTGAATAAAATAAATTCTGAAATCAAAACAAAGAGAAAACAATGGAGCCTCAGATATTCCCTTAAAAAATAACAGTGCATCATCCTCAGGCACTTTTGTCATCTGTTGCTATAATCACCACTCTGATTACATGAACACTCACCAAACTGTGCTTGGCTGACTGTAGGGCACTTCCCAGCAGYTAAATGAATAGCTCTGAAATACTGTTCATTTCCAACTCAGTACCAGATTTTGTCCTATCGTATCAACAGCCATGCAGCCAACAAACTGAGCTTTCTTGCACATAGTCTCCATGGTGTTTATGTGTTTCTTCCCTAAACAGACAGATGCAGATTAAGCAATGCATGTCAATCTCATTATGAGACTGTGAAATGTGCAGAAAGTTTGTTACACACTCATGCAGTCACACACACTGTGAACATCCTGTTTATTTGGCCTGTTCTCCRGTGATTGGCTGTGGTGTTTCAGCACATTACTGACAGCTGGGAATTACTCCAATGGAACATGCTTTTCCTATGACAAAGATCCAGAGAGCAACAGTAACATGTGTCTGCCCGTTATTTTAGCCGCACAAAACTGCACAGTGCCTCCAAATGAATAGCACATTGGTTGTCTGAGTCCTGCTGGAACACCACGAGACGGGCCCTCGGCGACCTTTGGAGGCCATCTGAGATAATAAATCCTCGGACCCCCAGTTCCGGAATGCTTTGGGCAAGGTCAGGATGGCAAATTTCCCACTTCCACAATATCAGATGTTACGGTAATTCCTTTTAGCTAATGTGTAAGAGCAAAGGAATGTCTTCAAACCTCATCTAGGCCCTGTGGAATCTGTTGAAAATGCATGACAGCTGTGGGCTTTGGCTGGGTTCTGCCTGTGAATATATGAGATTTGGAAGCTATTCAGACAAGGAAAGGAGGGAATGACTGTACGTTCAGTGTACACCATTGGTCTCCCGCCCTCCCTTCCCAGCCCCATACCACACAGCACCGCGGTGTCGCAGTTCTACGGTCACGGCTGTCACACGTTCTTTACAACTGAGCGTCGTGGGTAATGTCCAGCACAGAAAAATACGGATGTGCACATGAGCACACACACACAAGAAAGGGGGAGGAAAAAAGAAAGAACGATTTTCATAAGATCTGAGGAAAGGAAATTGAGTAATTCTTTTTATATATATATATTTATATATATTTATAATATATATATTTTTATATATATATATAAAACTGTAGGAAGCAAAAAAATAAACAACCGAGCACTAGGTGGCTGCTTGAGGGGCCTAGATGCCCAAGAAGGGAAGACATCTCAGCCGGCCAGGACTCTCTTATCACCTGTTCTCCAGAACCCAGATAAGGSACCAGATCATGCAGAAGATCACAGTCTCCTATATCCTCATTTTTAAGTTACTAAGCAAAAAAAGTTCAGCACCAGCTAGCATATTCATCCCTTCTGCAGTCTTGTGCTTTCCAAGGACTTCATAGTCTTGACTTCTCTCTCATTCCTTAGAGAGGAGGTCTGCAGCAGGTGTGAGAAATTCTGCTTYTCCATGTGCTTAAATTGCCAAGATACAAGGCAAAGGATCAGGACGATTGGCTTGCAGAGCTACCTCCACTATACATAGCTTTTCCAACCTGCAGTTAGCAGCCCAGACTAACACAYGCTTTTGACTGTTCTTGAACAATCACAAAGGTGTGAGAAAGCTCCTAGCACGTGAGGCTTCTCCAAATAATCGCATTGTATTCCACAATGTACTCCATACAACGTTTCATAAACTTTTGCCATAAAGTCAGCTGCATATACTCTATASTGGCGTTTTACAATGAAAAGGGCAAACCCCTGTTTTACACGCAGTAATAGCCACTATAAATTGTTATTACTGTCAGTGTAAAATCAAGTAAAAGAACAGATTCAGCAATATCTGGATACAACACACCTGCTGATGAGAGACTTGGAGAAAGCGTTTTCCCTAGATTGCAGTGTTTTATTTCCAAAAGAAGCACACCAAGTATTGAAAGGACTAGTTAGCGAACCAGAGAGCAGATCTCTGCTCATATCTGCAGATCATATCTAAGACATGGCAAAGAGAAGGGGACTTGAGAAATTAGAAACACATTCATTATAACGACTACAGTAAGCCAACACACTCTTGGCTTTCTGCAAGCAGTTGAGAAGAACAGCAGGTCTAAAATTAGCCAAAGACTAATTAGGAGAGAAAAAAAGTCTTTGGCAAAATCAAAATACAATCAAACCTTTTTCTGGTTTTGTCAAAGGGAGGAGGGCTGGAGAGATAATTTGTCACAACTTTTCATAAGAGAGAGAATGTTATTTCATTATTTAGTAGTAAGGTCAGTTGACAAGATCAACTTAAGCAGAAGGATACAAGAAAAGTAAAGTTTTATCTACTCTAGAATATGGGCACTAAACTAGAGATCTGTAGCTGCTTTGCTCTACCATATATCTAACAAATATGTGTGTGTGTGTTTATCAATAAACATACATATGTGAACACAAACACATTACCTATACAAAATGTACTTTAAATAAAAGTGGAATTATTACCTTGTGAAAAACAAGGTTATATTTGATACTGCATAAAATTTCAATGTCCATATCTAGAGGTTCATAACCCGTGTCAAGTTTTATCAATCATAACAAGCTTAGTGTGTTCTACTTTATGGAAGTCTGGACCTGCAAGGACATAACTATCCTTATTCTTGTAATGATCACTGCGTTAAAATTCACCCGAGAAGAGCTCTGCCCTCTAGCACTGCACGGCGTGTGTGCTTAGCACAGGCACAAGAGTACCCTCTGCTGCATCACTCTCACTGCTTTTTGATTCACATTCGCTTTCCTTTCACCTAGTATGGCTSAAGCTCATTTTGCATGAAGCAAGTTTGCATAGCTGAATATTGCCAGACATTCTTTCCTCTTTCCTGTGCTCATGATTCTCTGAGCAAATAACACTTTTTCAGGCAAATGAACTGAATCATGTTATACTTTAATCTGCCTTTCCTCAGGTGAAAATGGCTGTGCTCCACCCATCACCAGTTCAGATAATCTCTGACCTCCATGCCAAACAGGCTTAACATGCTTTAGCTTTCATTCAGAGCCTTTGTTAAGGATAATGTAAGCTGCAGTTCCGGAAGTAGAGACAGGCAAGCTGTTTTATCCAACTGTAAAAAAATTACGCAGTACCATCTTGTCTTGCACGCATGTGCATTGCTATAAATTGTACACTGCTTTATACTTGATGAGGGATACTTTTATGTTTTGTATTCACAGGTATACACCAGAGTTCCTGAAGCTGCATCCTGCAACCTGAACGTTGACCCGTAGCACTGCAATCCAACAGCAGATTGGTTTCTTGGACTATGCCGCAGATTTTTCTTAACATAAATTAGATTTGCTTTGGCAATATAAGGTAATATCTGAAATCCAGTTCAGAAAACACAGTGTAATCTACTGAGTAAAGGAGTTCGGAAGAGATTCTTCTGTTTTAAGATTAGGAAAAGATTTGAAAAGGACCTTTGTGAGCTAAGTGAAGCAGTGCACTTAGCTCAAAACACTGAGCAGCATCAATAAACTGAGAAAGAGTGGAAATGGAGTATGCCAGGAGAGGAGATACTCTATGCATTGCTACGAGAATTTGCTCAATTACCTACCCTTTGTCACTAGTGCTTSCCTTCCTTGCACATGTGGCTCAGAGAGGAGGCAAAGACAGGTCACCGAGTAACTTCTGGGTTTTTCAGTTTCTCCTTCTTTAGAAGAGTATTGTAAAATGACATGAGTGTATATACAAATTGTTTATATGTTGGTTTTGCCAGCAAATGTTTAGTCAGGTAGCCCCAGACACATCTGCATTTCTTAATCTATTCCCAGAGCATCATCTTTTGACTCTGCACAAAAAAATGAGCTGATCAAGCTGGGAAGTCCTTATCACTCAGGAAGAAGGAATTTTCTCTAGAAAGAAAGAAAAGTGGGTGGCTGCAACCGTATCCAAAAAAAAAAAACAAACAAAAAAAAACATAGGTCACTGTATGAAATAATTGCCTTTGCTGAGTGATCTCTGTGCCTAACACGCATCTGCCAAGCAAACATCAGGGACAAGATGCATTTTGCAGTTGCTATAATCAACATGAATCAGCCACACTGATCAGGTTCTCAGAAGCAGCAATGCTTTGGAGCTGATGTAATGTTAAAAACTAAAGACTAGATGTTCATTTGTTGTGCCTGTGGATACAGAAATCCTCCAATCGTTAGCACAGGAGGAAGAAAACAAGCGCAAGGCGTGAAGAACAGAYACAGCACAGTCATTTGAAGTTCTGTTGGCTTCTCCCGGTTTTCCTGGGAGCAGGTGTGAACAGACCAGGCTTTACCTTGCCAAGGTAGAGTTCTTTGTATACAGTCCTTACAAAATATTACAGTAGTTTAAGAAATGAACCCAAAACATTACAGCAGCACTACCATAATGGTTGGTGCCACTAACGCAAACTGTTGTAACCATGCTGTTTTTCAGAAAAATGGCAGTACACAAAATCAAGTATAATTCCCTTTTCAGTGTAGAAAACTAGCTACGCCTTATTAATAGACAAATTCTCCGCAGATAATATTAGTCTGTCTACTGCATTAGACATGGTTTGTAATCCGGACTCTGGTTAATTGGGAGTTTTACCCGTGATTGCAGAGGGATTTTACCTACTGCCCCAGCTTTTATGCAAACTCTCTGACCCCTGGTAAAGTGCACGAAGAGCCTAAAGCAAAGGAAGAGCTGCATTCTGAACATACTATCAAGCTTCAAAACAATCTATTTCTAAAGTTACAGCTACTGGAAATCTCCTTTTCAGAAGTCCACGGACATGCTGATTTTTCCTCACTAAATTTTCAACCAATCCCCCCCACAGTCACAGTTGATTTGTTTCCACATTCAAGAATTTTCAACAGAGCTTAATTGATTCAGCAAAAGAGAAGCTGCATTAAAAATACAAGGAATTCATGAGGATAAACTTTCTTTCCAGAACCTTATCAAATAGCAGGGGATTTCTGGTGTGATCAGTGGCTCTTTCAGTTATGTCATTGGGGCAGATTAGCACTTAAAAACACCCRTATATTGAAGAGTAGAACCATTCATTTAGCTTTGCTTCAGGGAAACTGATCTAGATTTACTCCATTACCAGTAAGGTTAGAACCTTGCCCATTGCTTAGGTTACACTATTTCAACAACATCTTTGCAATGTGATAAAAACAGCACTTGAGAGCATTCGCTCTCAACATCGTGTTAAGTAACAGAGTGTGGTACTTTCCACCTTTTTCAAACAACACAGAGCAAAAATCAAATYGCACATCCTTACATAACAAAGACCACCCAAAAAAGCCACAGAACGGGTATTGAATAAAACTGTATAAGGTCCATATAGAAATGCAATTATAACTTTCACTCCAGAGAAGATATGAAGTACTTTGACCATGGCAGCCATTCCCCTCTAAACAAGATTATTTTCCAACACACGGTTACACAGAAAACTTGCACAGACTTTATAGGTAGAGAGAGTATAGAAGCTTCAGTTAAGAAATGCTTACTGAATGTCATGCAATACTAATATGCAACTTATTTCTTCATCCATGATGATTTCTAAACTTTTTTTTGATATTCATCTTCCAGCCCATATTTCGATAGAAAAAAACCCTCTTCTTTAAAGCTTAAGTATAAAGAATTTGTGTAAGCCTTTCCAAAATTCTAGTTGTATAAATAGCCAAGATTTCAAACTGCATGTAATAATAAAAGTAGCATGTTCTACTTCAGGAAAATCCATTTTTCATATTGRACGTTACCCTTGGTTACAGAAACTGGAGGAACATTTCTGCTTTCTGTTACACATGCTTTTCATTTGGTATCTAAAAGTGATACTGCCGTGTGATACGTAAGCAAAACAGCAAAGTGGGTGGAAAAAGTACTTAGAAGGCTAACATTTAAATCCTTAAGGCCTGCTCATAACACAACAGATACAACTTTCAATCAGTTTATCCCAAAGTCTACTTAAGAAGATGACCTTGCTCCGTCAGGTCCCGCGAGCTGCTCACGTACCAAGACGTTTGCTGTTCTGGGCACGCGCTCCCTCGCCCGGTGACCACGCGGCCTCTTACTCATTTCCCCCAATTTCAGAACCGCATCCCGTGCAAAACACCCTCGTGTCCCTATGCTGAGCAGTCAACRCAAAGCGGGGGACGTGGAGTTGACTGGGGCGACGACTCCAAGGACAAATCCTCCGTCAGCTGCGCTCAGCTGTRACGGAGGAAGCGCACGCAGTTCCCCAGCGTACAGGCGACAGCGCCTCGCTACACGTTCATCTCTCGGCAGACTCGGTTCTCCGGCCTCCCCGGTATCACGCAGCACCGTGTKTCGCAGAGAGCCATACCTGGTCCCCAGCATGTTGCCAAACACAAGCATCGCTTTTCTTTCGCTCCACCTGACAGRCCAAGTACAAGGAAGCTTGGCTGAATTCGGCCCAGTGACTTGTCCAAACATTTCAAAATCCATCCTTCCTTTTGCGGCTCTCGGCTGGGGCATCCTACTTAGTAATGAGTCTTATAAGATTAATACAAAATGCATACTGCCAATCTATATGCAGATTAGCTTTCCGTTTGCTCGTGTGGTGACGTAGAAAGGCCAAGACTGAAGAGCAGCAGGAGGCCAAGAGGCACATGCTTAGCAAGACCTCCTCTCACAGAAGCCAACGTCTCTTCAACTGAGGTTTCCCAAGAGACGAGTTTTCACATCCGTTTGCCTTAACTCAGAAAATTTTGGTGACGACTGAGGTAAAATCCAGTAACAGGTTTTTCCAAGACTTGTCTCACTGAATTGGCTTGTTCTCAAAATTAGGCAAGACTACCAACAGTGCATATTAGTTCTTGTCTACATCAGTCTGTCTGTACACCTAATGCTAGACCGATCTGTGTATGTATTTTTTGGCAGTAGAAGGAGATACATAAAGTAAGTAGAGTAAGTTTAAAAAAAAAGTGTATAAAGTAAGTAAAATTCGAATGACCGTGTTGCGTGCATTCCTGTTAACAAACACAAAACCCTAGGGTGTATGCTATTGGAGCCTCATAAAAGAATAATCAAAAGATATGGCCTAGAAAATACAGAAATCCACAATAGGAGCAATAAAGCATTCATTGTGATCCCAAAATAAACACGGCAGCAAGGTTTGCAAATTGTGGGCAAACTGTAAAAGGCAAACTTCCTTAGGTAAAAGTACTTACTATTCAGCATGGCTTAGGTTTCCAGTAAGCTGCTCTTTTGAGATTTGCTTTTATAACCACTCCTCTCTCAGAAAGAAATTTAATATTTCCAACAAATCTGTATCAGCAAAATCACGTTGATGGTGAAGTCTGACGGGCTGGCTGTACTCTGCATGCGTGCTGTTTTCGATTGGCTTGCGTCTTCCGGGCCTCCTCCTTTTGCAAGGGCCGCAAACGAGGAAAGCGCCGCTGCGTGCTAACTCATGTTTTTCCAAGCGTTATGAAGCAATAATACGCAGGAGCCACAGAAGCTTTTACAAGGGGAAGTCAAATGAACAATCAAAGTTTTGAGTGGATTACCGCAAGTCCACACCCTGTCAAAGGCAGCTCGGAGCTTTTCATATTGCCACAGTGATTCTATAAATACAGCACAAATAATGTTCCCTATTAATCCCGTCTATTCGGCAGTGCCGCRCGCTGTCTCAGGCAACTGGTGCGCTCAGCCCAGAACGCTAATCTCTGCAAGACTAGCGCGGACTTCGTGGCTGCCTTACCAGCTGGCTTATGCTAGCAAGCCTTAAGCTGGGGACCAAGCAAGCTCTTTGGGCTTGTTCTCTTGGAACCAAAGTTTTCCAGAATATGAGGGAAAAAGATCCTCCAGTGATCAGGTGCTGTGAATTCTCACTACTTCCTTGCTTGCATAATAGAGAGTATGTGCACATCTTTTCTACTTTTAAGAGCATGATGTACTGACACCGATAGCTCAGTTAAAATTCAGATGAATCATTTCTTCCTCTCCCTCATGCCACATTGGCTGTTTGGATCAAATACCTTCGTGAAATCACCAGACACAAAACCACGGGAATGACACCTGAAAAAAAAGCTGTTTATTGTGCTTTTTAAAATTCGTTTATCTGTTAGTGCTTTCCTCCTTTTCTGATGTAATGTTGCATCATAACCATCACCACATGGTTATAGTTTCAAAAGAAAAAGATCAGGCTAACAGTTATTCATGCAGTCTTGCAACAAGTGAAATAAATCATTAAATTTCCTGTAGTAATAGAGCAAGTAGGATGAGATCCCCTAAATTCAACTGTATCTGGTCTGAGATTATCAGACATCTCAGCATCACATCATGAGAATCTTAGGACTTCAACTGGGCCCAAGTACAACAATGAAAAATATCTTTTTCCCTTGAGACCAGCATCATCAGGTTTATCATATCTGAAGTTCTCCCAGAAAAAAAAAGTCATCACACACTGCCCGAAAAGATTCACAACATAGCTACGTTAATATTGCTGTATCTGAGATGATCTGATGTTAGAAGGGCAGGGCTGGTGATAAGAGATAATAGTCTTCATTGTCCCAAATGTTATCACTGGAAAAAAGGAGACAACAAACACCAAAAACTCAATCATGTATTTCAGCTCTGTCGGTAGCTCTGAAAAAAAGCTTCCCCTTACACATCTCAGCCTTTTTTAAAGTATTGTGCTGCACACTCATAGCCACGGAGGTCTTTTAGACAACCTATTACTCAGCAAGCAGAGTAATTCAGCCACACCCCTTCTCCTGTAAAAATCCAGCAAAATCACTATCCATCACAAGAGAAATTTGTTGAAGTGAGCGCTATCTGTATTAAAAAACATCATATTTGATATATGGTCATTCAGTTCAAAAAAATATATCACCTAATCAAGAAAACCTGCTGCTTTTTTTTTAATCATGTTTTTAGAGAAAGAAGCATCAGAAAGGCAGAAAGTTTACAAACATCCTGGTATTTATTCACCTAATAAGGTGACAGAAAGACTGGGTTGGAATTTCCTCACGAGCAAGCTGAAAATAGTTTTTCATATATTTTGCATCTTAGTCCCAATAAAAATACCTTTTAGTACAGCATCTCTTACTGATCTTCTTTATTTGGATGYAACTGGGACGTTTGAAGGGCAACAACAAAGTTTTAACTATAAAAGTAAACTATGCTGCATTTTGAGCCCACGCATTTGGTGGTGCTCCATGTCAAYGCAAGCGACACCAAGGCTATCACTAGATTCTCTTCTCTGAGCCTCAGAAAACCTTGGTGAGCTACATGTTTGGAGAAYTTCTCACTTAAAGGTGGGAAAGATCTGCTAGACCATTCAGTCCTACCAGTATCCATGCTGTCTGTGTTGGGGTTTGCTTTTTTTACTATTGGTAATAAATGGTGCGAAAGTACAAGCTTTTATCATTTCCTTGGGCATTTACTCTTTAATATAATACAGCTATACAATAGCCCTCTAGAATTTATCGGGGCTGAAACCAACATGCCTCAAAACAAATTTAATTTTCTACATAAATTAATGTATTAAATGTAGCAAAAATGGTAAACTTTTTACCACATTTTAAATTTAAATCCTCTATCAAGAATAAGTCTCTATTCAGTTGTAGGAAGGTGCAGAGACTCTACATAAAGGGTATCAAATATAAAGACTTTTCTTCCAAATGCTCACAACGGTGCAGCACTTATTTCGCAGCATTATAAGCAAGTAATCTCCTCAGTTACCAGGGACAGAGGGAGTCTGTGGGTTTGGCATGCAGCCGTACAGGATATGAACTGCAATGCAACAACAGGCAAGTAACAGCGGCATTCTCCTTGCAAAATCCTTTAGTTCCTGTAGCTAGACCTCACAGCCCCAGAGACTCCGACACCTCTATACATTTTGGAGTTAATAAGATATTTTTGGTTGGATAAATCTGCAGACAAAAATAAATAAATAAAGTGTCTCCACGTAGCTCTGCTCCTGTCACCATGATGCCACCACCAGTCCCAAAACACAATCACAGCAATGTGCACTCTGAAAGGCTGCTTATTGCTGCTACCCTAGCTCACAGTTAACTCTGCATTTAACTGCACGTGAAAAAACAAAGAGAACTCCARTGCTGCTAGCAGCCAACACTGAAAGCACTGCTCAAGAGAGAAATTAAAATCCATTTCAACCAGCAAAAGAGCTTTAGGAGAAAAAAAAATGCAAGGCTGATCCACAACCAAACACAAGGTACAGAACTGGAGAGTATAGCTTGCCTCAAGCACGCACACCCTGTTCTACTCCCAGCTAAAGAAAATACAATCTGTTTACATGTACAGACAACGAACTCTGCACACAGAGTTCAAACCTTGGGCTTTCAACCCTGCCATCACAAGGGCTCCAGATCCCAGCTAAAGTAACAGATATGAGAAGCAGAAGGATGTTACCACAGAAGACCAGCTGCCAGAATAATCACGTTCACAGCAAGAACATACAGCTATTATCCTTAAATGTTGCCTTAGATAAACAAACAGAATTAATTCTATCCGTGTCTTATTTCCTGGATATTCACTATAACAAGTATACACTACAAATAAAGTCACTTATCTATTGAAAGTATGACTGGTCAGGTTTAACGGGTTCAGCTGTATYTTACGTTTGTATTATATTACACTGACATTTCACATCTGCATTGAACGCTAATCTTTCAGTGCAAAAACTGTAAGCCCTGAGATTCGAAGAACTGACACTGCACACTAAACTGCAGAAGCGCATCAGCAGTGACAGAGTGCAATAGTTATTTACTCAGTGGTACGCCTCTCTTTTCCCCACGTTCCCAGCACTACCAAGTCAATGCAAGATACTGTTTTTAGTATAGAGGRAAAAAGTGAGCAAGGACTTGAAAGAGGACCTGAATGACATAGCTCTAATCAAATCATTTTCTCTTTCCACATACGTTGTAGCAGGATCCAAGCACAACATCATCAAGAAGCCAGCTCCACTGTGGAAGATATTACAAAAAATCAAACAATTTCACAGAGGTATTGGATGAGGGAGGGCAATTTTTCAGAGCTCAGATTATCTTTTCTGTGCATAAATTTAYGTGCAAATGCAGTGCGATGGGAAAATCTGACTCAACACACTCAGTTCAGGCTCTGTAACATACTTCAGGTGAGTAGCTGCAGGCAAAATGACCAGCCATAAGTCCAATTTCTGTTTACAAAATTATTTTATGAATTTATGAAGGAAGAACCTAGGARTAGTTGATTTTATGAAAACCCAGTTGCCAGAATGGTATTTTATAAATATAAAATCTAGAAATACCTAAAAGCTTAGATCATATTCCCAATAATATATGCTTGCATTAAGATTGTTTTTCTAATCAGGCATTCRTTTCTCTGCATCTGCAGAGAATATACATTGGGAAAAGTAGGGAAGAAATGTATCCTCCTGCCTGCTACTGCTACTATTCAGGTACTCATGATTGCTCAAAATAATTTGATATCAAGAAATACTGAGGCCAAATACTGCATTTTTGCTTACAGAAACTGAGGAATCCAGAAGTCTTTGGTGACTCTCTCTTACACAAGAAATGTCACTGACAATCCTACATAAACTTCTTCAGTTGAACTTTCTTGCAGAAAATAGTCTGCACATAAATTACACAGTCATACCATCTCCAAGGCTGGGACTGCACTAAAACCAAGACAACTAGAGACCAGACCAAGAACCAAAGTCTTTGTTTCGCACATACCACATAGTGATAGCATTACCAGAATAATACATCCAGATTTTCTCCGCTTCATTTTAGTTCYAGTACAAAGGACAACATATGAATAACAGAAAAATAACTGAGACATCCTGTACCGCAGAACTGCTGAAGGCCAGGTCACCTATCCGCAGCCAGGGCAGGAGAGCGTCAAAAGATCTGAGGTTCGGTTTTTGTTTGGMTGCTTGCCCTGAACAGATGCGTAGCTCAAATGTGCTCGGAAAGCACTTGAAGAGAACAGTGATACTTCTGGCATTTCTGCTTTCTGACTCAGCCAGAAAAGGGGACTCAAAGGGAGACAACAAAAAGCACATACAAGCACTTCAGYACCTTACAATTTTGTCTAATGACCTGCTACAAATCCAGAGTGGTTAAAGGTGTGTGTGCAAGTAAGCACATTTATCCAGTCTGATTAGCTTCTCCTCCTGTCCTGCRGGCTAAAGGACTTGCTAGCCAGTTTGCATCACAGGCATCATTACAAATATCCCACTGGAATCAAACACTTCATCTCACCATAACCCATCAGCAGAGACTAGCAGGAAAAAGACAAGAGAARTACAAAAGAAGGACATTTTCTTATGAGAGTCCCATTTCCTGTTTGCTTTTTATTGGACATGTTTAAGTATTTCCAAGGCTTACAAATGCTAGTCTCCCTTCTCCAAGTTCTCTTTATTCTCACTAACTGCTAGAAAACATCTTATTGATTTTAACACTTTAGGACAATAAAGTAGGTATCCAGAATGGACCGCTTAAAATTGGGGGCACTCYTGCCAATTGGCTGCCTCTTGAACTTAATCTTACAAACACCATTTTTCTACAGAAATTATTTTAGCAGATATTCTTAGCTGACTCCAAATAAATGAAAGAGTAATATTCCAAGCATTCATTTCAAATAAATTACAAGTGCAAACAGAGGGAGCAGAGAAGGGATTTTTTGTCTAGTATTTTAGGATTATGAGAAAGACCCATTAGACTATCTAGCTGATGTCTGAAGAATGTCCYCAGCATTGTATTTTCCAGTGTTTTGTCCAGYCCTGTCTTATTTTCAAGGCTTGATGACTGATAAGAACCCACACAGTCTTTGTTCCAAGGCATACCAGTGTATCCATTTAAGTAGTTTCAAATRGTGTCAGTTTTTTAATAGGCAAATTTCCCATAAAAGAACCTGAATGAGGAAATGTTAAATAAGATCC
Source organism: Rhea americana (assembly GCF_003343005.1). Taxonomy (NCBI): domain Eukaryota; kingdom Metazoa; phylum Chordata; class Aves; order Rheiformes; family Rheidae; genus Rhea; species Rhea americana. The sequence goes on from NW_028187077.1 coordinate 962,460, forward strand.
TGTGTATCATGCAATGCTGGACTAGCAGTGCCAAGACTGRCAAACTCCTAAAGATTAGCTATGACTTTTTACACATATTGTTGCCTTGATCCATACAGTTAGTGAAAACTCAAGATTAGGTGGGCTATTTCCAGAAGGAAGAAAAAATGWTGATGAATCCAAGTATCTTTTATGCAATCTTGCTTAATTACAAAAAATGTGAACAGCCTTATTTTCTTGCTGAAATATGATGTCAGTTTTGTTAGGTATTTTTCTTTCAGTCTTGATGACCACCAGGTAGCAGACTTTTTGATGTTTCTGTTCATACCTCTGTATCATAGATAACTGAAATATCAGGAAGACAATAGATATTTTTCTGTACAGCTCTCTCACATTAAGGGAAGTCTGCTTCTCTACTGCTAGAAGACCATAGAAGACACAGAAGACTGTGCTAAGTGTACTCACTTTGCACAAAGTCTAATGAGACCTAGGTATCGGTTGCTATTTTGAGTTCCCTTTATAATCATGAGTGAGGAACAGACCTCACGACATTCTAATGTAAAAACTCAAGAGTCAAGTGAATGAATTGGTCTAAAAGTGCCTATAAAGAAAGTCTAAACTAAATTGTAGTGAGATAAATCCTACCTTTTTTGCTCAGACATGACTCTGCCAAAGAAGAGAAACATTGTTCCTTGCTTTGGGAATGTTTCCCTCAAAGCAATGATGCTGTTAGATTAAGATTCTTTGTGTCTCTCCCTCTCAAAAAAAAAAAAAATCAGAAAAATTGCATAGACACAAAGTTAATCCTTATGCCTGAAAAGGAACTGAAGAGTCTTCAATTCACAGCAACAACCTGGCGTTTCTAGTATCCAGGATACCAGCAAACTTGAGTCATCAGACTTACCACAGTGGGATCCTGTAGGCCACTATCTGGTAGTGATCACTATTTATGGTACGATCTAACTTCCACAAAGGTCAATTTATACTTTTTTTGCAATGGGAAATGAGTAAGGGAAAAATCAAGAGGAATATAAAAACAAGCCTAATTATGTGCCTATTTTTTTTTTTAGTATTTCCAGAGTTGCCATTACCAATAGTAGCACAAGTGTGAGCTGAGCTGACACACACACTGTCATTCTTAACAGAGCTTCTGGRTATGGTTTAGCACTTCAGAAAGTGAAGATACAGCCAAGCACCACCAGACAAAATGAAAATAAATGAGAAAAAAATTAACAAAAAAGTTATGAGCTAAGATTAAGGACACCTATTTGCTTTATACTATCAGTATTATGAAACCACATCCTAACACATTAGGAGGTACCACATTTTTCACGTACTGTTTTTTGGGGAGTTTGAGGAGTTCTTTTGTTTTTTGTTTTTGTTTTTTTTTTAATATAAAGAATAATATATCCTGGACTACTGTGCTTTATAATTGGAAAAATCTCTTAACTGACTACATTTTGTGCTTGTGTAAACGTATGCTGTCACTTAAGTTTCCGTATTATAAGCTATCTTGGCAGACCCTTCAGTTACCTAAATCCACCATCTGGGCATTATTTGATATTTTCAATGTCACTTTTTAGCTACTTGCCCATCCTTACAGTGCCTCCTGCTTTTGTGTTATCTGTAGGCTGGAACTGCTGYTCCCATGTATATGTTTCACGTATCCATAGGTCTCAGCAGAGCACTGTAAGCCAAAATTTGAATGCTGAGGTTAAAGCATGGAGCCTCTGCCTTGCCCGAGCCAGCTCGTTACCAGGCTGCACAAGACAAATGCCAGAGGTTCAGTGCCACGACACAACCRGGACAGACGTACCTGCAACAGGCGCTCAGGGAGACAGAAAAGGATACAAAGAGTGTAAGGGAGAAAGAGCAAGTTAGTGGGTAAAAGGGACGTGTTCTAGTTAGGGGTGATCAGAAAATATTCCTCAAAACCTTGCCGCTCAGGGCACACACACAGGAATTCTTTTGGATTAAACTAACCTGGAGGGTGTACTCCAAGAGCATACCTAAAGTGCTCCAGCCCTTACAGGGCACTCAGTCAATGGACCAGACTACGCCTACTCTGAACTAGAATCCCCAGAAATGCATATAATGCGGACACGGGGTCCTCAGCTTCGATTATTTTGCTTTACATATGTRGGCCATGCTCCCTACAGACAGGTTTGCCAGAAGGGGCACAGGTTACATCTTGGCAGCAGGCTTCATTTAGGAGGTTCACCWGAGGACAGGATTCACAGTTCAGGATCTCAAAGATGCTTATTTTGGGTCCAGAGAGGTACACCATGTTAGCCAACTCTGGCCCATACAGTATTCCTGGTGGGAGCCTTACCAAATCCACGTGCTGCACTGAGCATGGGAATGCAGCTCCCAACAGAAAATGTCACACCGCAGCAGTTCACAGAAAGGTACATTGCTGCAATGCAGAATCAAGCAGTGGCTTATGACACTTTAGGATTCAAGCTACCATACCCCAGGTTACCTAAACTGCTTTAAAGACCAGGAAAAAAAAAAAAAAAAAAAAAAAAAAAAAAAAAAAAAAAAAAGAAGAAGAAGAAGAAGAAAAGAAAAGGTTTCCCCAACTCCCAAACTGATGGCAGTTAGACTTCAGAAGAGAAATACAGTCCTAACTCACATGAAAGTTGGAGTGAAATTCTGGTCCTGCTGAAGAAAATTTGACTTTTCTAGTCAATGTTATTGGAGCCAAAGTTCTACCCTAGAAACTTTCCCTAATAGACAGAGTCCTGTTAGAAAATATTACTAGAAGTTTTCATTTCACAACCACAGAAAACAACAGAGAAATGTGAGATTTGCAGCAGATGCATTGAAGAAAATCCCTGACATCTTTTCTTAAACTGCAGTAAGCTGAACAACTYCTACTCCGAGATTACAGTTCATTCATGCAAAGCGTTCCAAGATTAGATTCCCAAATTCGTTTTCTTACACGTTAGAGGCATATCCTGATTTATTAAAATCAGTTAGCACTGTTAGATGCATATTTAAGACTTTGGCCACGAAACAGATGAGGTGCTTATTTTAGGACATAGCTATCAATGCGAGATAAGGTTTGTAATCTCCTATGTTTGGAAAAGTGATCAGCTACARAAATTGTTTTCGACAGTCACTTATTGCCCATGTTAGAACAATAACTGGACTGTGTCATTACTCAGAAGAGATTAAAAGGAGGAGCGACTGAACCATTAAAAACAGACGATCGTAATTCATTAGCTATTTTGGCATTACATCCTTATGTGTTGCATGCTGTATCTTGCACCCTCTATGTTGTAATTTACATCCTCAATTTCAATGCCATTATGGAAGGAGTCAAGGGATGCCATTATATGTTGCTTTACATCTTCTTTTATTTAGTTTCAAGTTGCTGTTATTTTTGAGGGAGCTGTCGCAAGTAACACGGCAATTTGTTCCCTGCTTTACTATCGCTAACTAGGATTAATTCACGAAGCAGAATCACTTCATAAGCATTGCTGCACTAACAGTCTAGCAACAAAAACAATCATGAGGGGAGAAATCCTGCATGCTCTTTCACCATCCCTGTCACACAGCTGGTGAACACAGTCTTAAGTACACTAAGAACATACTCAGACTCCACATCACTGATTCCTCATGCAGCAGGAAACCAGCTTTCATGAGCATGAACATCTGCTATCACTCAGCCATGGGATGATAAAACTTACATAAGAGAATATCTTATACTGTCAACAATTCTGTTTTTCTTTCATTGTTCAGGTACTGGCCATAGCTAGATAATTATGATGAGATTTTCACAAGCAGCAGAAGGAATGTAACCCCTTTGCTGTGCATGTAGATTCCATCCTATGCTCCCCTCCACAATAACTCTGATTCTTTGAGTATAAATGCATTTTATTCACATTAAGAAGCAAAATAGAAATCATCCACCCCTGGCTGCTGCTTCCACAGTTACGCCGAGGTTGGACTCTCAGGAGCTGGAACATTCATTCGGAGAGTTACATATTGCAAAGGCATTTTCAGCATTTCAGTGTGTATTGCTCAATACTTTCATAGTGCATTAAGGAAGAGGCCAGCAGAAGGACACAGGGTTCAGGCTTCAGTACAACCCAGTTTGAAAACATCAAATCTGAACTGAACCAAATCTTTTCATAAGTAGGATATAATCTTCCTTTGCAATGGCTGTAACACTGGGTTCATCCTTTTGGTCCTACAGGAGCTGTATTTGTTGTAAAGAAGTTTTGCTTCTAAACATTTGTGCAATCACTTTTATTGTTTTTCTACTTTAAACATGAAACTTCAGTGAGAGAAGAGAGATTTACACCATTTCGGTCTAAGCTCTCTCACTGCATCTACATTAGCCTTGTCATTCAAATCAAGGCAGGAGATCTTGCAGTTATCCCCACTTACTGTGGGGCTGTTTACACCGCAGTCCACTCTCAGAGCACACAACCTGCACTCCTTTTGGATGCAGCTCTACAGTAAAATTCACTCCAGAGCATACYTAAGGCACTCTTACCACTAGCGGATGTTCAGTCCCTGGGTCCAGGTTAAACACAGTAGAGCACAGGTGTCAGGTTCTCAGCATGAGCTTTATCCACTATCCAGATCCACTTCCATCRTGATTGCTACTTGCTAACACAGACATAGCCTCTGTCTACAAACTAATGAGAGTAAGCTCCTATCTGCAGTTTTTGTGAACTTCCCTCATGAATACAGTCACTAAAAGGCATTTAACATGGTACCCTGATTCCCCCTTTAGTTGGTCATRTGAATGATCCTATCACATCTGACAAAACATAGCTAATGGTGAATGCCACAAGCAAAATAGAGGGCACCCTCTGCTGAACTCTTGAAACATTTTGTGTGTGTATTGTTTAAAAAGAAAAAAAAAAGTTTTTAAAATGATTGAGTTTATATAGATCATATCACGTGCTACATAATCACGTGAACCAGCGTTCCCCCTTTTTCCCCTCTCCGGAAGGAAATTTATTTCCTTCCGTTCATTTCTACAGTAGCCCACTCTACCTGGACAGATTAGAACTACCTTGATGAAGGCACAAACCAACTGTTTTTCAAAAAAGTTGTTTATAAAGCAATTATCGTACCAAATGCTACTATCATTTTGCCTAATAATAACTCCTGTCTTGAGTTCCTGCAACCAGATCTTCACTTCCTGCATAACAACAATTTCTAAGACCTCAAGGAGCTTAATAACACTTCAGAATCTCTCACCATCTTTTGGCTTTCTTGTACCCCTAGTTGTGCTGATGTATAAGTTCAGGTAGTGCATGTAAACTGGTTGCCTGGCATCTTCTTGAAAGACATCCTTCCCACTGTGAGTCATTTCCTGAAGTAAAGAGAAATCACGAGGATGGGAGACTCTGCTCCAGAACTTTTCAGCATGTTACAGAGCAGGGAAGGTCAGAATTAGCTGATTTTATGATCGCATCAGCTGGTTCTGGCTGGYTTTCCATCCCTTTTCTTTATCTCCACAATGCATGTTTCTAAGATACTTGCAGCAACAGACAAAAAGATAGATTGCTTTTGTTTCTATTTACCTCCACCAATGATGCCCAGTGAGGAACACCCCACATCTCTGCACCACAGAGCACCAAAGTATGCTCTTCTCTGTTGGTTGCTGCTGTTCCTTGCTGTTCTCAGCCAGTTTTATTCCTACAGATTCTAATCTCTGGTTTCAGCTTCTGTGATATGCTTCATTTTTTAACACAGCAGTTATTGTATGTGTTAAGCATTAGAAACAGCAGCCCACCAACTACACAAAATAAATCTAAAATAAATGCAACAACTTAGGCCATTCCAGGTCTAAATGTTTCAGACAGAGGTGGTGAGAAGTTTTCCACTGACATGTTTTTGCTATAAGAAATTCATCAAAACTTTTTGGGAAAGATGTACTTTTCAACAAAGTACTAGGAGGGACTGAAGGACACCCAGCAAATAGTTATTTCTACAGCACAGAACGCTTCTGCAGGAAAGCATCTCTGAAACAGCKCAGCAGTCAAAGCATGCTCCAGAGACGGTAAAGATCGTAGTTCATGCCCATGTTCTCCATCAGAAAAGAATAACTCTGAAACCAGTCTCTCCCTCAATATAGCGAACTTGCTACAAGACATTTAATAAYTACACAGAAAATTACTGCTCTTTCTTCAGAAAAGAAAAGCAAATAATTTTTTTCTTTAAATAAAAACTCCATTTCAATCAGATGTGGCAATCTTGAGGACCAAAAAAAAAAAGGAAATCTGTGATCTATGAGGTTACATCATCACTGTCTCTACTCCATGTCTGGCCTCCATCTTTTACTCTAAATTCTCTCATTGCAGTTCCCTTTCTCCTTTCCTCCCATATCAGACAGCAGTGACCTATATAATTCTTAAGTGGCAGAGAGGCTGCCAGCTGTGAAGGGAATAAGAAATTCCAGCCTATATCCTGCATGCCCATCTTCTCCATCTTCTGCTTTAAAATCCTCCCGCTGAGCACCAGTTCTGATGTCAGTTTAATACTTTGATTTTTTTTCAAAATAACAAATTAATAAGGCTCCAGATCTGTTCTGGAAAAGACTCCAATGGACTGCAGAGAACTCAAAATGCAAGAACTCGGTAGTGGGGAAGAAAGGACTCCTGACAGATCTGTCTAGCCTTAGAAAAATTGTCCAGAGAGAATAGCCAGTGTGGCCAGCTTACAAAATGCCATACAATTCATCCAGCATCACTGAACATAAAGGCACAACCTCCATCTCAGGAAATCTCGGATCCACAAGACGCTGCAAGCTGCAATACTATTCAAGGAAGGTAACACGATACGCTTTGTCCTGGTTTTACAGTCTTTCCCAGGAAGTCACTATTGACAACAGTCAGAAACAACATAGTGGACTGCAAAGCCCCGTGGTCTGAACTGGTATGGCCGTTCTTCTGTTAAATAGTTTTTGAAAAAGCAACATCCTCATTAGATGGACAATCACGTTATTCTACTAAATCATTTCCAAACAAGCAAACGTTAACAGCCATAGGCAAAATAAAAATTTTGGAAGATTTTAGCCCTAAAAATGGATGYGTTGGAGACATCATGAAATTCAGTAAGGTCTTTGCTATTGTTACTAACTTTACTTGAGATTCCAATTCAAGTATCACAGAGATGCTTACCAGCATAAAATAAGCAGAATATATAATAGAACATATCATAGGAGATAATAGTCAGCGTAAAGTAAAAATCTTCCATCTCTAATCAATGCTTTCCAAAAAGTTTCATCTTTTAAGCCTTCCCTCCTTATCCTGCCATTTTCAAATTCCTATATCTACATCTTTCTGCTTTGTTTCTCACTTGCTGCTCCTTACAGAAAAAATTAAGCACATGACCTTAGCCAGCTGAGCCACTGGGCAGACCCTTGCATCATTGCTACAGGCCCACAGAAAACATATTCTTTGCTTAATAACTCCAATGTAAAAGTTAATCAGAGTAAAYGGAATGACACTAGTACTACACRAGTACAAAAATATGTAAAATAAGKAATTYCCCATTATCTTGATACATCCATACAACCCACAGAACAAGTGTTTTATAGGATCATTTTGAACATGTGCACGGGCTAAATTCATATTTTGTTTACTAACATTCATAACTAATATATGAAAGGAAGGGCTCACTATTGCAGATTGCCTTCCTGATATAGTACATGCAACTGTTTTACAAAAATAGAGATTTTAGGTGTGAGKAGGTTGCCTTATTCCCTCTGGTTCAAGAAGAACTGCAGAAAGAGAACTAATTACTTCAGATTCATAAAAGTAATTTTTTTTGTATTGATTTTTGGGGTTTTTTTATATAACAAGGCAATGAAAAGATTAAGGTTTCAGCTTGGGACAAAAGTTCAGTTCTCTTTTTTTTGCAAGCCAACCTTGAACAAGGACTGTTATCTGAAAGAGATGCGATTCAGGGAGAAAAGAAAGAAACAAACAAAGAACAATATTTCTTCAAAGATARCTGACTGATGGATCGATTACTGACCAGTCAATATGCAGTCTGCTGTGTGGCATTCGAAAAAGTATTTCAAAATTTCATTTTAGCGCATACTCCACTGGTAATGAAAAACGTGCTGTCACTGATAAGTGGCCTTACTAGAAGAGTCTGTGGTGAAAAGGCTTTGAAAGAAGGAAATGGAAAGGGTATGGCCTTTCATTACATTAGGTAAATCTRTTTGACCACAGAGAGGTTGAGACTCTGCTGCTGAGGTTACAAGCTAAACACGCCATCAACTTAATTAACGTATGACTTTTCAACCCAGGGCACATTTTAGCTACACCCAGCGATCAGTGTAATTCCTTTACAAGGTTAACCCTCTGCCACCAGAGCTGAATTTGGCAGACGGCCCGTACGCAGCGCGGCACCGCTCCTGAGCGTCTCCTAAGCCACCTCGGGCGAGCAGCCGGTTCCCAGGCTCCYGCGGACAGCTGCAGGCAGCTGCGCCTCCGCGAGATGCAGCCGGAGCCAGCCCGCGCACCGCGGCGATCCCCGCCGCGCCGAAAACAGCCGCAGCCGCGCTGTCGCCTCCAAAGCCTTCCTCTCCGCCCTGCCGGGAGAGGAAAAGGTGGCCAAACCTGAGACCAACGGGAAGATGTTTCCCGCCGGCTTCCTGTAAAGCACACCATGTACAGTGGTGAGCGCATTATCCTATTCTTCATTCCTGTCTTAAAATCCCTCTCTTCTGCCTGGCAGCTCCTGTCTTGCATACAAACCCTGTATTTTGAATTCCCGGTTGCAGCGCTGCCACGCGGCTCTTGGAGGTGGAAAGTGTTACTCTCGCAAAAGTTTTGCCCTGAAACCTGAAACCAGGTGAACCCTCCCTGTTGCCTCCTTGCCTCCCTCCCCCCAGCGCGAGAGCTGAAGCCAGGCTTTGCAGGAGCTTTTGCCAAGTTTTAGGAGCATTTGAGCACACCTGGGCTGAGCCTCAAAAGCTGAGGAAGGATCTGTAGATTTTGATGGAAATAATATAAAGCAAAAACACACAGCAAGGTTTCGTGTCATCTCTGCTGTCTTCCTGGTCCCTTCTGCTACAGCTGATAGAGTCTCTCTGATTCCTGTGAATATTGCTTTTAAAGCTGTAGTTTGTGCCACTCCTGCTGTCGGCTAGAAATGCATCTAAAATTTGCCTTTCTCCACTTTCAAATACTTCTATAAAGCCAAAGTTGGGTGGCATTAASCATAAGAGCACCATTAAATATGAATCGCCGCTACACCGTGAGGCTGCTGAACTCTCTGGCACATACCAAGGACCTGGTCCAAACTGAGGGTTGGCAGAAACAGGCCACAGTTATCTTGTATATCACTTCCCTCGGTGGACACCCATGGACTGGGACCACACCGCAGTCTTTGCRCGTCCTGGATCCAACCATTCGTATTCCCTAACTGGACCCCAGTATATCGCATCCACTAACTCCAGCATGAAACCTATAGACTCAACAGAGGCACAAACTTAGGTWAATAAGGGAATCACCTAAACAGCAATTACACATTAGACATTAACTGCACATCAGGTGTGGGAGCTCAGTTCTCTGCTCACAGATGCTCTCCCTTTCAAAACCAGTCACATGCTCTGACAGGGTCAAAGGAGCTATACGAGCATAAATTAGAGGAGCAGTGAACAGAATTTGCCCACATCATTAATCGTACATGAAATAATGTTATATATAYACTGTCTCTACAACACTGAACACAAACACTGGGATTATTTCCTACCTTTGTCTCTTCTTCCAGGTTATTATCTAGAAACCTTCTAGATTATTTAGAAACAAAACTTTGGACAATCGAAAAATCTCTTTTCATCTGCCAATACGGYAGGATCGCACCTACCTTCTCCATTACCAGTTGGGATTCAGCGACAAACCTCAGGCAGTTTTCTTCTCTAAGCGTGCAGCTGGGACTCTGCATGGTCTACATGTCACATTTTTTGACTTCAGCAATCAATTTCAACAGAAGTAAACGACTGACCACTAATCGCTACTTCGCCCTTCGGGCGGTTAAGGCTGCTGTAGGTTGCTGCCTTTGACCACTGAGACTGCACRTGCTACAGCGGTGTAAGAAAGCGATGGACACAGAGCTGGGGGTGATCTACTGCAGAGGAGAGTTTTTGAGGAATTCCTAGCAGAATCTCATCTCTTTTACAGGACATTTGCATATATGTCTCTGTGTCACTGAGTCCGGCTCAGCCTGGAAAAAGCAGGTAGTAAAGGTGATCTAACTTGGAGCAAGACCTTACTTATTTCTTTTCAACATAATAAGAGCGGGTCAGGCAAAGCATCCCGATTTACTCAGGTGGAGGGATTTTTCAGAGAGGAATGGAAAAGGAGTGGGTGCGGTGGCTTATGCTAATTAACATCTATTTATTTTGGGAGATAAGCTACTTATACATGGTATATTTGGTTTGGATTAACTTGGGCAGACACAGAATGACTGTCCACAGTTTGACCTTGACATGAGTAACTGGCCTTTGGCAGGGAGGGGGGACATTGACAGATATAGCCTGGAGAAAAGGATCAGTCACAGCCCCAACTGCTGTAGAAGTTGCTCTAGGCAACAGATCGGTGCTGGGAAACACCGACTGGAAACAGCTATGGGCAGGGGAAAAATTACAAACAGTGGCTGGAAAAACCAGGGAGCAAGGAGGTGAGGGTTGGTCTGGGGTCCAGACACCTCCTGTTAATGCAATTTGGTCYGGATTGACAATGTTTGTACCGGGCTGAACTCGAGGACAGGAAAAGCCAGACAATAGCACAAGGCTGTCGCATTGTTAGTCTAATGGGCTCTTTTCTTTCCCCTTGGCTTACCCAGCTGATCATTATGTAACTGATCAACTGGGCTAATTTTCAACCTGTCCAGGATATTCTCAATTATGTATTCTTTACAGAATGTCATGGCTTATTTTTAAAAGGCCCCGAATATTTCCTGTGATTAATGTCTGGATTAGTCGTTGTTTTACATGGTATATAGACTTGGGTAACAAATCTTAATCCCAACTGAAAGGGCAGTTCAACATGAGCAAGCTTTTATATTAAGTATCTCAACAAAGGGATTATATATTCTTCCCCTTCCTCACAAATCTTCAGAGGAAAAATACAGCAATGGCAGATGAAGTGGGGCATGAAACACGCATTGTTTTCTGTTCTGGGAAGGTCTGCTCAAAAACGGAGCAGATTTCAAAATGACAAAACAATTTTTCCTGGCAAGTTTGGTATCAGGCTTTGTTTTGCTAAACCTGATTATGTACTTTGGCTGCGCAGAGCAAGCGTATGTTCCAAACCAATTTCGTCCCCGCTCAGAWTGAGTCTCCTTATTTGTCCAACAGCTTCGGAAATCATTTTTTCACGCTGACTTTGAGTGACCGTTTAGCACACACTGCAAAGGTATTCCAGGGACAACAGGCCTCTGCAGCAACTGAAGGTCCAATTCATGATTTTTTTTTTTTCTTTTTTTAAACACTTCTTGTCAAGCTGCTTTAATAAAGCTCTTTTGTGTGTTTTTAAATCTGCTAGCTGTATTATAGAAGTTCAGTGGGAAAAGATGTCAGTCAGTCTGCACTGCTTATACAGTTAAATGTCACAAACATGGACAGAAAGGGGAAAAAGTCAGGATTTCAAATATAGCCCTCATTTAGAGGTGTTAGTGCAATTTGAAAGTGTTCATACGTGCAAAACTCAGAATTAACAATGGGAGAGATGTCCAGATCCACGTATCCTCTCCCATATCCTTTGGCAAGACCTTGAGTATTCTGTTTAAGCCACTTTTTAGTGCTCTGTTGTGTTCAGTTTCTAAATTCCTGAATGAGAAGATTTCTACCATTGCCTTCAGACTGGAAAGTATGAAGGATGCATAGGTCTTCCTAAGCACAACCTTCCCTCATATTTAGCAGACAGCTTTTTCACATTCAGAACACTTTTTATTAGTAAAACAACTAAAACCTGTCAAATACTGCTGTACCTTTTGAAAACACCCCTTTACTTCAATCTCACCAAATATCTCTGTCACCAGCATTCACATTTCACATGTAAGAAATATTTACTGGACCTYTTTTCCAATCTTTTTGAGAGTGTAACCTGTGAGAGCAGGGAAACCACTAGCATTTGATATGAAGGTAATGCATCTAAATACAGGACAAAACAAGAAACCTAGCAGCCACCCAAACTGTCACCTGCTTTGCAAAGGAACCAGTCTGTCTGGGGCAAACAACATAGTACCGGAGAAACCGTGTCTCGGTTCCCTGACAACGAAAGGCTGCCAGACTGCRGAGCTAGCCCGCACCACTGTGCTCCCTGGCCGTGATGAATATCTTCATCATCTAAGGAAGCCTAGGCTTGGCACGTTAATAGAGGCTTAAGACTCACAGCTGAGCTACAGACACCTGCCCTGGCAATTTCATTGTCACAACAGTGTTACCACCAGACCTTATCAGCAGGTCACACAAGATAACCCGTAATGGGCAGGCAGAAGCAGTGCATACCAGTGCTTTTAGCTATGCRTAGTGACAGTGTGCAAACAAAATCTATTGAACACTTTGGCCAGTGGTAATATGACTTAGCTAATACAAGAGATTAGCCTCTTTCTGCTTCAAATCACCATTTCCTGCAAATGAAAATAAGAATACCGACTTGCATACCTCAGACAAAAACTGTAATCAAGTGTGATTGTTGACAGATTGGCTCTATAAAGTACCACACTGCTTTCTCCATCCAATGGGAATGACTGATATTTCAGAGTTTCTGACTGTCTTTCACCCTCATGAAGCACAGTAGGCATGTAGCCCAAGCACAAAGCTGCTCCCTTTGCTTTTGGACACCTTAGATCCATTCCTGGAAGGAAAAATTCAACTATGTAGCTCCACTGGCTCCTCCTATAATAGGTGAACCGGGGGGGTCCTCTAAAAATAATTACTAAAAATACTTCCAAGGACCCTGACAATGCTCATTATCTGAGATCCCTCAAATGGGAAGGGAGGGAGGCAGAGATCTGCCATGCAGAAAGGCAAACAGCAAAACTTCATTCATTAACTTGCACCAGATTACCCGGGGGTACAGGATGGTTCAGAAGAGGTTCTACCATCCCCAGCTCTAAGAACCTGGGCCCCATCAAGCTACTGCAGAGTGACCTCCAGAGATTTAAGGGAAAGACATGCAATTTACATGGGTCTTCTGAGAGAGAAAAATCACTCTTCATTTACTTCCACGAAAGCCCCTCATTGAGCTGATCCCATTTACATTCCTCTCTCACTTTCAGAGCCATGTAAGACAGAGGCAAGAGATTAGAATAAGGTGTCTAGAATAAGAGTCTTCAGCAGCAGTGCCTACACATGTCTTTGCAAGAGATAACATATTTGATTAATATTTTCCAGGCCTCCTCCATTACCCCTTGTACCTTCTGCCTCCAGGTACTGAGCTGAGGGGAACAGGCTAGTCATACTGACAAACTGCTTCTTAAATGTGACAGCTTTCTGCTGCTCTTGCACAAACTCACTCCGGGATCTTCTTGTAATATAATCAGGCTGAATTAAACTCTTTCAGTCTGAAATAATGGATTGTGTTTCTACAGGCTGAGGAAGGAGAGACCTGAAACAGATAATCTCTTGTTGCTATCATGGCATTCCCCACCYAGGGCACCCTCTGGGGACATGACTGAGCTTTGCACTCAATCAGCTTCTGGCTTGCAAAATCTGGGTGGTCCACCACACAGCGCCGGCTGCAGGAGGCTCAGTCTTTCCTCCCAGCAGGGGAAGTCCATCCCTGGCCTGTGGTTTCTCTTGAGAAACAGCATTTGGCCAGGCCAAGCCTACACTGACCATTTCTAAAGGGAAGCTATCAAAGCCAGGAGAACTAGTAGACCCTTAAACAGTCCATTAGGACTGACAAGTCTGCACTCACAGCACAAAGCAACAGTCTCCTCCTGCCTYGGCAAACTGCAAGTAACTATGGCCCAAAGCTTAGGATACCACAAGCCAACTTAATGACTTTTTGCTRGATGGCATTACCAAAAGAGGAGTTATCCATTCTCCCGATAGAGAAGCTGTCCTGTGCAGTATCTCACAAGCCAGCAGCTCACCTAATTGCCTTACCCCAGCTCTACTCTCTTGATGAAATCAGAGGATCTGCAGGACCATGATCTTCTGTACAARATTGAAGCTATAAGGGCTCTGAGAGCACCGAAAGATCTAACTTGCCCTGACCTACCTCACCCGACCTACCCCCACCCATGCACCCTCCCTGCCCATGGTACCAGGAGCTGCATTTAAGCTAACTGCCTGGGACCCTGCTCCTTGCCTACGTAAGCTGTCTGGGAGCAGCAGAATCTGGGCTAGGCAAGCCAGGAATCAAACASGGCCATGGTGGTGACAGCAACAGGACCTGCCCATTGCCCAGTGACCATCCAACAAGGCAAGAGGATGGGTCAGGTCTGGGGTCAGTCTGAGAAGTCAGGATCAGCAAGGCACAGGCTGGGCACACATGACAGCTCAGACTCTCCTGTCTATCAGCTCCTGACTATCATCTCATTAAACATGAAGAAATCCTTGAAGTCTACAGAACAAGTTAGAATCTCCAAAATTACTTCCAGCCCAGAACAAATCCCCTAAACCAGAACAAGACAATCGGGTGAAACCAGGTAACAAAASTGAATTACAGATATATATAGTATTTTAGTTTGTTCTTGACATCCTGTGTTACGTCAAAGTGTTCCAGAACAACCATTTTCACCAAGATAATCTGCTGCAGTGTTAAGTCCTCGCTATCTAGCTACTCCAATCAGGGAGGAGACTCAACAGCCCTTTACTCGGTCAGTGAGTTTCACCACTTTCTGCCTTTCATCTCTTCTATCGACATCATGAAAAAAGCCTCCAGGTCAACATCTGGACCTATTTTCACACTTGATGCTCCAGGCCAACCTCATTGACTCTGAAATGGAGCCAGCACTTGTYATAGCAGCCTTTTTTGCTAATTCTTCCCCACCACTCCCAATCTCTAATTCTCAATTTTATTGTTGTTATTGAGGGGCCATACACTGTAAGCATACARCATCCATTCGTTTGTGCCTGATATTTTGTAGGCATTCCTGATCCCTGCTGTCCTGACATCACCCACTGCACTCTTCTCTCCAGACTCTCTGAAGGCAACAGCACCTCAAGCTCCCATGTGCGTAACAGCACAGAAGATATTGCCTGCAACTGGCCATCAGGGTTACCACCTCCTCACAAAGCCTCTAGTCTCCAGACAGCTATCTGCACTAGGCAGTCCTTCAGCAGCCGACACACAGCCACCTGAATCACCAAAGTCCTCACCAGAAGTACCCACCGCAGACTGCTAAYGTTTACTAGCCCTAAGAAACAAACACTTTTCAGATAATTTAGAACTATCATGTTGTATCCATTGTTACCCCATGCAGAGTCTCAGTTATTTTATAGGACCCATCTTCATTCGTGGCAATGTGTAAGCTTTTAGAGCAGAGATAATGCCTTTCCTTGACCATCTCCAGTTCCGACAAGATACCTTCATATTTTTGCAGCACAAATAAGCAAACCTTGGAGCCTGAGATTTTGTAGAAGTGCTCTTGGAGGAGATGGAGAAAGAAGAACAGAAGGTTGTTTCAACAGTGTGATTGTGATTATTCACAGTTATGACATGGTATGTCTTCCCCAGTTGTCTAATACAATCCCATGGGGGCAGGAAGGTTGACAGGAATTATTTTAACCAGTTTTCTTAGATAAAGTAGCTACATTTGTGCATTAAAAATCCTGSCTAGTGGGTTTCCTAACAGCTTGAGTTGCACAATCTGCAGGATGCTCAAGTGAGACAGTGACAAGGAAGTGGAATGAGGACATAGGCAATGGACTGGCCTTAAATGAATGACACCTGCTCCCATCATTTCATTTAATTTGCCCTGAATGCAAGGTACAAAAGGACCATTCACCAAAAGCTGATGAAATTTGTCAAGACTG
The DNA here is from genome assembly GCF_003343005.1 of Rhea americana. Lineage (NCBI taxonomy): Eukaryota > Metazoa > Chordata > Aves > Rheiformes > Rheidae > Rhea > Rhea americana. Next base: position 978,412 of record NW_028187077.1, read on the forward strand.
TGTATACAAGCATGGGACCTTTCAACCAAATGTCCTGTAAATTCAAGCGTAGGCATTTACATTCTGCTCACTTTAATGTTCTTGCTCTGTTGCAGGCAACACCAGCCTTCCTTTTCATTCTGATAAGCCCATTTTTTTCTGGAGTGTTATTACCAGTTGAAGATGATATTGCATACTTCACTGGTAGCTGCATTCCTGTTTTGATTGAATTGCTTCCTAGAGAGCGACTGGGGTTTAAGCCAGCATGAATTGAAAAGTGCTACTATAAGGTGCAAGAGTAAAATACAACCTTCCTGAATACATATGGTCCAACTGTGAGGAGATATTCACCAGGTCTCCTAGACCAAGACTGAAAACCTTCGCTTGAGCAAGCCCATATACTCACCATACTGAGTAAGGGCTATTTATATGAAACACGACGACAGAGTTGCACAATCTAACCATAATTTTCCATTTTCTACTGCTGTGGCACTTATGTACAATGCTCCCTTGTTAATTAAACTCAGTTCTGTTCTCTAGCAAATCCGTATTTGTTTCTAAGTATTTGCTTTTAAGCAATTCCAGGAATCAAGCTTTCTTGCCTGTTTCTTCCCCCCTCCTCCTCCCCCTTCATCGCCCGGAAAAGATGCCTTTAATTCTGACCCTCTGCATCTCTCCAAGCTAATCCACAAACAACTGATTGGAGGGGGAAAAGCATGACTGCGCTGCTTGGGGCCCAGGGAGGCGAGTTTTGCAGAGGCSCTTTTGTCATTTCCCAGGTAGGATGTTTAGCTCTTGATCAATTCAGCCCRAATTCCTTTCTCACCACACCCAAGGTCATTTTAATGAAAATTCCAAAGCCCATGCCAAGAGGATAGAATTGCTCTTAATCCTTCAGCAACACGTCATTTGATCCCCAGGCCCACTGGGGTTATTATTGTGTGTCTACAGAGCAGAGCAAAGCAGACAGAAGTAGAAAAATGGCAACCACTGCAGGAGATCCGCTTCCCCTTCCCAACCTTTCTTTCGGATTTCTTTCTTTCAGAACACATTCACCTCCTGCGAGTTTTCAAGGGATAATGCCATATTTTAAGTCACTCTCTGCCATTCTGTAGAAGCTGCACAAGTTTTTAATGGAATTAATGAGGAAGTTTAATTTTAAAAGCAGATTGTTTCCTCTAGTTTGCATTTTGAAAGGAACTACATGTCTGTGTGGTCCACGCCTTGCAGTACTATACTGATGTTTTACATCTGTGCTCAAGCAATGCTTTAACGTCACGAAAAACAATGCAGAAAAATAAAATTAAAGCAAAATAGCATTTTTGACAAGATACAGATGAGCTAGTGAATCCAGCATAACTCCATTTTTTTTCTGGAAATTGTCTTGCACTGATCCAGAGCTGTGTTTTACATAGAAAGCTTTCGGTGGGTAAGTTAAGGTTTAATTCTTCTTCTCTAGTTTAGTTTCCTCCCTGTGGCCTGAACAATGATTCTCCTTCCTTATCATGCTGAGATCTGGAAATCCACCGAGTCCTTTACTCAGAAGGCCCCAGGCCTCACACAAATCTGCCTGTCTTTTTTTATTAGCACTGCTTGCTTCCCTGGAACAGAGATTTCAGAGATTTCTGCCCCTTCCAAGTAAGATGTACATACATACATTTGCAGATTTTCTCTTCTACATTTAAGTATTTGTAGGACCGGGTTCACGAGCCATTCCCTGCTCTCTCATCTCCTCCCAAAAGGTGAAAATTTCCAGTGCGTTTCCTCCAGCAAAGTAGGATACTGACTCTCCTCCTATAGAAGCAATAGTAGCCTTACACAAACTTACTACAAAAATTGCTCCTCTAAACTTTTCCAGAAAATATTTCCCAATTCTTTCCTGTTACCTTTCACTAGCAGACCTCAAAATCAGGCATAGAACAGACGAGCATCATTATCTCCAAGAAGAAATAGTAGCAGGGAGAAAGGGAGCCCTTCGGCCAAGGTCACCAGGGCTCTAACGGCAGATACAGAGCAGAGCTCCTCTCTGCTGCCCAGAGCTTCTTCCTGCCACTATCACGGTAGGAAGCACATCCCCCCTAACAAGCCCAGCAACAGTTCTACCTTCTCAGCCTTAGGGTACAGCCCAAACACCTCTCAGCCCCACATGAAGATGAAATTTAGGCACCTCCTCTGTGCAGCAGTTTCTGCACAAAGGAGAACTTTCAGGCCAGGCTGGGAATGTGTCTTAGCCCACGCTAGACACAGCCAGGACAAGGGGAGCAGTACCCCAGAGCACCTCCACTTCCAAATAGCTGCCTCGTTCATGTTCATATGCAGTGAGGGATAAGCAGCAAGTTTTAGTGTTGTTCCAAATCCCTCTGAGCGTTTCCCCAAATCTATAGGCACTTAATTTTCCTAACTGCAGTCAGCTAACAGTGTTTGGGCTCCACAGGGTACTGCTAAAGGAGTATTGCTTCTAAAAGGTTGTGAAAACACAGCTATTGATCGCACCTTGGCCATGCCCTAGAAAACGGTACGTTTGAACCACGAACCTGAGCTATTCCAACTGYTCTTCTCTGCGCAAATCCCACAACTGGAAGGTTACAATTGCACAACTAAGCCAGAGCTCACGCTACCGCAAGTTCCCGGCACCTCTTAAACTGCAGAGAAGCAGGATCCTCTATTGAAAGCATGGAAGTGCCTCAGTTGTGTTGGATTTTATTAATTTTTCTAGAGCCAATTCAAAACATACACCTGCCCAGAACAGCAGCAAACTTATGGCCCCTTTGATAGAAGGCAGACGTTATTGTTGTACGCTATGAAGTGGACTATTACGTTGTTGCCATGGCCTGGAGGAGTCAGGAGATGGCTTTTCTTAGAATTTCACAGACATACTTTATAACAGTGAAAAACTGAGATAATTACAGTATTTTCCCAGTTACAAAAGTTTCCCGCTCCTCAAAAACCCACCCTGAAAGCATACATATAAAAGAAGCAAGACTCCACAAAAAATATATATATATTTTAGTAGAAATCATAAGCTATATAAATGCCCAACAATTTCCATACCCTCTGCCCATGCATGGGGCACACCATACATTATCTCCCTCTTTTTTAAATTAATTTCATTCACTAGCTCTTCCTAGCAATCATTAGCCTGTAAATCATTCTTGTTTTATACAATATASTTCAACATTAGCTATAAAGAAACAGTAAACAGGGCCAAATCTACTGATGAACCAAGCTAGAGCCAGGGATGATGTAAACATATTTGCTCTGCCAATCCACCTTCTTCCGTCCTAATCTGCTGTACTTTTGTTATTCTAGTCCTGGACCAGATCAGAGACAGTTCCTTGTGCCAAACGATTAGGTAATCACAATCACACACATACACCTACCTTAATAAAAAAAAAAAAAGGCATAATTAAAAACATTCATCAGATTTTGGTTTAGAGGAAAAAGAAAGGCAGAGCAAAATAATTGACAGAAAAGAGGAAAAGGACATCACTGGGGTGATAAGTAAAGAGGATTTTTTGTATGTTATTTTACTTCCTTTTTATTTTTTTGGTGGGGYAGTCTGGCTTCTGTTATCTTGCAGCCGCTGTGCAGCCTGATAGGAGACTGATTGATTGATCACAACTCAGCTTGTCAATGACCAGCATTATAAAGGTTGATGTTTCCCCTGTGGAGGAACTGCACAGCCAGATTTGACTGATGGATTGAGCATAGTAGAGTCCCACACTAGTCTGAATCGTAAAGGTTAGTGCCACACTGTGCAGGGGTCCTCCTGATTGATAGGATGTTTGATTAGGTGGAGCCCAGGCCCACAAGGATCACAATTCTGGGGGTTTACTGCATGCTGAATTCCTCAGTCTGAGGCAAAGCTGGGCTCCAATTCTCATGGCTCTCTTACGTGCTAATCAAGAAGGTTAACTCACGACAGGTGAGGATTGCTGGGGCTTTCTATCAAGAAAAAATGAAGAAATGATTTAATGTGGCACCAACTCGTGGATGGCTGCACAATTTGGGGGACAACATCCTGCCAGGATATCTGCAACATCACTGCTTTGCTCGCAAAGGTGCATTATAAAATCTTCAAAGATGACTTCACACAGCCAATCTTTTCCTCAGATCAAGCCACCTAACTTTGGGGACTGGCTCTTTCTGTTGGAGAAAGAGTCCTTGAACCTTCAAACTGCATCATCTCAGTATAAAATCTGTTGTTGTTGTTCTTGTTGTAGAATTAGGGCACCTAATACTGCCAGCTTCGTGCCTTTCTGCCCTACTGCATTCATACCAAAATGAAACCTGAAACTGTGGTAGTAAGAAATAACTGCATGTACACACTGAGCAAATGTTTTCCCAAGATCTGATGTGTTTTTAGCATAAGGGAACTATAGCAGATTAAAAAAAAATTACATGAAGGAAATTTCCAAAATAATCTAAGACATCCTGGTGCACAAGTTTGTAGCACAAAAACATGTTTTGGAGCACAAGTGGCTTTCCACAAAGTTGTGATCCAAAAAAATCTCATCTTTACTGCTGCTGCTATTGTGAGATGATAGTTTGTACCTTACTGAGACCTCCTAAATCTTTCAGATTTAGCTAGATAAATAGATAGCTTTATAGATAGTTTTCAAGCACGCAGTCAAGGAACAACTAGAGCCTTCTTTCTTTTCAGTAATTTCCCCAACCCTTAGTGAGTTTGATTTTAATAAGAAATGACTTAGTACATTTACTCAGACTGGAGATAGGTAAATTTACTTGCAAATATGATAGTCCATACTTCCTCCAGAGGAAATACAACTGCCCCCACTCTCAAAGCCCTTCTGCCACCTGGATATCCAGGACAGCCATCTTCCTTTGATATTTGTTTTTCTTGGAGAAAAATAAAAAGAATTATGAGGTGCTATGAAGTGCGGGCCTTTAAATAATGTAGAATTGAATGTACCAAGTCTAGAAGACTCTCACTTTTTTTTTTTTTTNTTTTTTTTTTTTTTTTTTATCACCGCTAACAAACTCAAGCCACCCAGGAAGTCTCTGCATTGTGTATTTGCTGAGGAGAATGATAGATTTTGTGTTTGGATCTCTCAAAATCCCAAAGAGCAAAACAATGATATATGGCAGTACATATTGCAAGTACAGCAGTATAATACCAGAACTCCCTCAAAATAAGAGGCAAGAAAACAGTTACCCCAGGCCTTATGCAGCATTTAGCAGAACAGTATGTCAGGCTAAAATTAGAGCTAAACCCTGTGCACCCTGTGAGGATACCTAATCACAGAGATGACTCTAAAGAGGTGGGGCCACTGAAGACTGAGCACGAGGAAATCCCACCTGCCTTCTTGGGCCRTTGCATTACAGCCTCTGAGAAGCTAGACAAAATCCAGAAGGATGGTAAAAGGGAAATCCACAACTGTTCCCCCGCAGGGCAATGTGCACATGAACAACCAGTGCAGAGGCAGTACAGGGAATGACTGTGCTCCAAAGGAGCAAAGCATCTCAAGTTGTTCTGAAGAATGGATGMCGTGGATACAGCTTTTCAGTAACTACATAAATAAAGCAACAACAACAACCGACTGTCATCAGATAACCAARAGACACGCTGTAGTTGGAAAGTGTGCAAGCCTTAGCTGGAGATCCAAGAAAACCATTAGAAGAACTAGCATGTAGCATCAGAGGGACAAAGTCTCCTCTTCCTCTGAGACRGGAGACCATGGCCAGGATCAAAGGGAGGCGGAAGCTGGTGCAAGGAGCAGAGATCCTGACAAGGAGGCATTTAGAAGCAAGTTCATGCATGCAGAAGGCCAGATGTGGCAAAAGCACCTCTGTACTCAGGTCTTTCTGAAGTTCTGGTTTAGTGTTATTATAGGAACAAAGTCCTGCTATGCCATTCCCAGCTCGTGCTATGGGAGAGAACGTCTCTTAGCCTAACTACTCCAGTAATGTTTCCCATGCCCACATGTTTTACACAGCTCTCTCAAATCTGGCAGAGGCAGCCCTTTACCACACACAGGGATTTTCTGTGATGGGGGAATTCCTCCTTGGACAGAGCAGAGATTGCTGCCTGGCGGTTGCTGCCAGGCATGACATATCAGTTATGAAGTAGGCCCAAGGATTCATTATAGATATTTTTGGTTTAACCTCAGCAATACCTAACATAGATATTACTCAATTTAAAACATGAAAAACATAGCCCTTGCATCCGCTATGCACACAGTCATTCATAGGAAATCACTGTTAGTGCATCCCTCGGAAAGAAGCAGAAGTGTAACCACGGCTTCTCCCACACCCACGCGCAGTAGCAGAGGGATGCATCTTGGGAGCGTCGGAGAGGCATGCAAATAGCCAGGCAGATGCAGCACATTGCTTGCCTATCCATTCCAAACAGAGRAGGATAAGACTTTTCATCAGAGGGATCAGGGTTTAAATATCTGCAAGTTAAACATTTCCTTATTCAGTTAAATCTAGCAGTTTTTGTTTAGTTATATTCCCTTCACAGCAGCCTTATAGAGTTGACTGCCACATCACATGCTCCAGCTGTTGCCAAAGCCGGTAATTCCCTTACTGCTTTGCATCCTTATAAAAAAGGTCTCATTTTCCTCCTCAAAGGAAAAATAAAATAAAATAAAACACACACACACGATAGTCTCCTGGTCTTGCAACACAAACTAAGATAGTCCTAATAAATGGGTTAACTCATTCAACCAGAGCCAATAGGTCTCAGTAGWGTGTATGGGTGCTTTTATAGGCATTGAGTTGCTATACCTTTCTGAATTCAAAATACAAGAATCAGTAAACCAATAATACTCTAGAACTCTATCTTTCATTATTTAAATGATTTGTATAGAGGGCATTCATTTTCTTTTGTGTGGAGCAGAGATAGACTAGTCAAGCAGAATGCCAATAGAAAAACTTGTATCAGGGGTAAGAAGTTAAGATATTCAGCTAGGATCTGTTATTATATAGTTATATGTTACTACACCATTAGAAACCCAAACACAACTTCTAGCAATACATGACATACAGAAAAATTGACCTGTTCATTTCTACCAATTCTAACATATAAAAAGAAAAAAGACAAGGATCATATAGGGGGAAAATGAATCAGGAAACTAAAATATTTGATATTAGCATAGATGTACATATTTCAAGCTTCAGTGTTTGGAAAAATAAGGATTTATTTTCAATCATCATCCTCAGAAAGCCATAAGTGCTGCCAATGAAAAATCATGATTTACATAACCTTATCAAAGTGATTTTGATGTATACGTGTTTTGAAACTCATGTACTCAAAAGAAAAAAATACATACTTAAGTGTTTGAACATTTATAGCAGTAGCAAAAGCTTGACTTTTATTTTGCTATACAAAATTATTCTAGAATCAGCTATATTCTATGACAAAAGGTACCGTAGCAGCCTTATTTTAACTTTGAAGACCTTCTATTGTTCCAGTGTGTGTCATGCAGGAGCATTTTTTGGACACGAAAGAAGCTGTGGGTAGGTCATACATGGTTTGCACTGAAAGCATTGAATACTCAGAGGAAATGTGACAGAATCTATCAAACTGATGCATGACTTCACCATCATGAGTCAGATGCATTTTTACCTCCATGCTTTCCTCCCACTGTTAAGAAAAAAAAAAGAAGAAAAACTTCTCCATTTGTGTATGCATTAGTTAGTTCCACCCTTGACTCATAYCTCTTTTTCATGACTTTTTTCCAAATGAACAGTCTGAAGGTGCACACAAACATAACTAATTACAAAGACTCACTCTGCCAGAATAGTTCAGTTCAACACTTACCCAACATACTTTGCATCTGTCCCTTGCTATAGATACAACTCTTCCCTCCTACGCAATGTTGTTCTCCTATCAAACTTCGTTTTTRTAGTTGTGTTATCTTCTTCACTGGAAGACCTGATAGCATCTTTCCCCCACTACTAGGTTCCCTGGCACAAYAAGTGGCTTTTTCTTTCAAAAGGAAGTTTTTTGAATCCTTCTCTTTCCCAGTCAATCCAATGTCTCAGGGGAAGTTCAGCAGCTGCAGGGTCAAACGCACATATGCTTTGCCTCTGCTAAGATATGACATAGCCTAGAAAGAGATGAAGAGTGTATTGCATTGCCAAGTTGCAAGTTAAATACAAGGCAAGCAGGCTGGCTGTCCACAGTAGTGACAAAAACTTGATTCTACATTTTCAATCCGTCCAATTCCAAGCCAGGACTCRAACTCAGGTCCCTGGTTGTAAGATCCATCTCTTTTTCTATTATTACACTACTTTGTATAAATACCGCAATAGTCAATGGATCCCTAAATATCACATGAATACCTTAACTAAAAGATGGTGATGGTACTTTCCCTTGCTCTTTCCCTCTGGCATAACCCTGTATCTTTGTCCTAGGCATCTCTATCTTGTTTAGTCACCAAATTACTTTTCATCCACCAATATCCCATCCTTGGGGAGATGAGAAGCCTGGATACCTAACTTGGGCCTGTGCATTCCRCTGGGTAGCAGGACATTCAAAAACTGAGCTGGTCAAACGTCTATGTCTGCTTATGCTGTAGCTTTATCCCCTCCCTCTATTTTCCCCTCCTTTCTAAACAGAGAAAGGATGATCTGTAATCTAGCTCCAGGGAGAAAATAAATGAAATTAGTGGTTGCAACTGGTATTTTTGTTAACTACAGACCTAAAAATACAAAAAGAGCTATTTCCACAGACTTATATATAGTTRAAACCCAAGACTTCCTTTCACAAATACCAAACAAAAAAAAATAAAAAATAAAATAAAAATAAAGGAAGCTTTTATGCTTGCTCAAAAGAAAATTGAAACACTAACACTACAGTGTTTCAAAAAAAAAAAGAAAAAGGAAAAAAAAAAAAAGCCTTACCACATCTTTTGAATTATTTAATGAGGAAGTTTTGCACTGACTGTATGTAGCAAAGGGGACTTCTCCAAATGGCATTTCAAATGTAGCTAAGACCTGGGTGAGATGTGGGTGGCCTCTTGAAGTTATTTTCCTTCTCTGTTCACTTAGCTACTGTATGATCTTCTTTAATCACTAAACTAACATCAGAGTCCCCTCCCACTCTAACTCCAATGTATCACAGAGCTGACCCATTCAGAAGATGTTACTAGTCAAATCACCTTTTTCCTCTTCATGTTTATTTCCAGTGCAATTGAGGTGGTGGGGGAACAGGGTTCTGCACTTAAAACAAACTTCTAAAGTTTGGCTTAGGGCTAAAAAGCATTTGCAAATAGGTGCTACTGGGAACTTCCATGTGGGGCTTCTTTGTTTCATTTTTTCCAAAGGAAATACTTTAGAGAACACAAGTAAGGAAAGAGTTGCGTACAATGGCCAAATAAACATTGGAGGGAAGGAAAAAAAAAAGTGAGAGAGAGAGACAGACAGAGCCTGAGGGGTAGAAAAAGGAGAAATGATGGGAAGAAATGACACTTCTACTTGAGTTTTTTCTCGCCTTCTTGCACATAACAGCTAAYTTAACAGAGATCAGAAGTTACGGTCATCTGCTGACTCTTTGATAGGTGGTATGAAAATAATCTAGTGATTCACTTTAGTCATCTGTGGACACAGAATTATGTTAAAATCACCACACTTTAGCCAGTACGAATGGCAAATTCATTAGCAATTTTACTAGAAACAATTAAGGACTGACCTGCCTTCAGCACTGGACCTCTACTATCTGCTGTCCTCCTTGGGAAGCTGACAAGGCAGCACGGCTGAACTACTACATATGCTGCATCTGTTCYGTGGCTACGTTTAGGACGCCACACAGAAGCACAGACATCATACCTCCAGCCAACTTCTGGTACAATTTCTCTCTGCTTTCCCCTATTCCTTGTTCCCTCTCTTTCACATTCTTACTACCCACATTTCCTGAGGGGCATGACTGTGGCAGCTACTGCACGTTTCTCCCCCTTGCAAAGAAGGYGCCTGAAAGGTACTATTTCCCTGCTACTGCACTGGAAGGAAAAGTTGAATGTGTTCGGTCTTCCTCAGCTAAACCAGGAAAGCRCATTTTAATGTTTCAGAATCAGAAGTGGGCTTTTGGAGTGAATCTCTGTCTTCCTCGCTTACTGCTCTTTCATTTAGAGCAAGGCCATCTCACGGCATGCAGCCCAGCTCCTTTCAGTTYGAACTAAAAAGATAGATACACTCCAAATATGTGCCTAATATACTTCAGATGCTAAAAAAAGCATTTAGTTCATGAGACCTGACTAGAGATAGCCTGAAGTGTATGAAGCTGATTCAAGTAAGATGAAACTAAACCGGAAGAGGCACTCCAGGAGCGCATCTAGCACAGCCCAGCTGATAATGGATATTCAAATTCAGACTTGATCTAATCCAAAATAAATTCTACAATGCATACAGTGTAGAATTTTGGYCCTAAGCATTATTTCAGTCTACACATGCATTCCTAGCGGGACACAGAAGACAGTTGRGACCTGTGGCCTGCAGCGTTGCTTAGTATCTGATCTTTCCAGCTCTGCTTCCGAAGATTCGCAGCAGGGCACACCACCAGCAGTTTATCTGAAAGTGACTTCTTTCTGCTTCTGTCTCTAACCAGTTAGGCACTATGACTTGGTTTTACAATTGTCATTTTACAATGATCGATCACCAGCCAAGAAACGACCAGAAGTAAAGCAGAGAATAAGGTTAGCTCCCCTCGGCACCACTGAGGAGCCACATATTACAAAGAAGAGCCAGAACACATCACCATCTCTACAAATGTTGACACAGRCTCTGACAGCTTCTTCAAGTCCTTGTATTTCTTAGTGTCATTATACTTGAATTTACTTTCCCTTTGCATTATGGGGAGTTCTTTTTGGCTAGATTCAGTTGGCACACTTCAGGTTAGGTGAGATAAGGGGAAAGGGAAAACACCTACTTTGAGAACCATACTAGTAGAGACCTAACAGCTCAGTGCCCTCAAGATTTAGGTGACTGTGCAAGTACAAACTGGCAAGAAGAGACTTACCAGAAGTACTCAAGCACTTCTGCTATTACGTGAGAAATGAACATAGATTTGAGACCTAAACAGTATCTCCTTAGGAATACAAATATTGAACAAAGAAGATAACAATCGAAGAAGGTTATATCAGTTCCAATCAAAGGTCCATCTTGCATAACATCACATTTGCAACAGTGATGATGAACAGATATTGATAACCCAATATGAGAACTGGAAAAATATACTTCCTTGATATCCTCTCCTAACCTCCAATGAGTGGCAGATAAGGGTCTTCAAGCCAGAAACAGTATCATTAATGGGTTTTTTCCTCCATTATTTTTTCAATTGTTTTCTGATTGCATGAGTTCTTGTATTGCCCTTGGCAAAAAAATTGGAAAAGATAGAAGTTYTGACTTGCAGTGACACTGCCTTTCCTTATCTTGGAATATTCTACCATCTCTCCAAAAATAAATAATTAATTTTGATAGACAAATTAAGTATTGCTAGCTCATATGTGGTTAGTAATCAACAAAAGGAAGTGTAAAAAYAAGGTGTTTTGCATTAAGGATGTGTATTGCTCCTCTGTTGATCTAGTCACCAAATAGCACTTCCACACCTTAGGCCTAACATTATTAAYGTAATACAGTCATTTGCTCATTTTTTGAGCTTATAAATTGCCTGATTTTTATAGGGGTAGGCTATGTACACTGTATTCCTTTAGCTTAAACTGACCTGGGGATATTGACTTTGCGATCTGTCAGGAACTCACGGGTGCCCAGAATATATAAAACAGCATTCATGTTTGCATTTTTAAGCAAATAGACTTGCAACATGGATTTTAAAACACACTGATCTGCCTGCCCAAGCCTATATTCCAGATTCTATTTTCTACTTTCCAGTTGCTGCAACATCAAAAAAAGCATCAGGAATCCAGAGAACATTGCTCTTTGGGTTAGACATTTGTGACAAGACACAGAAGAAAGAGCTCTGTGCTGTGCAGAGGTTTGGTTTTGGTATTTTTTGTTGCGTTTGTTTGGGGGTGAGGGGTCATCTTAACTAATTTATAGTTCAAAGCTACTAAAATGACCTCTGCTTACCATTTACAGGTTTGATGTTATATTGCTGTGTTTTGATTCCTATGTAGACATAACATTTGCATAAAGTCTTGTCCTTAGAAGTGTTGTATGTCTTTAATTTTTATTTGGAGAGGAGGATCTTTAGCATCTTGCACATGCAGTATCAAAAATTGGTAGAATTTTTATTTCTGTCTTACAAATGCCCAGACTATACACTTCTCAAATCTTACTAAGGTTTACACTGGCATCTGTGAGGAGTAGAATTAACATGCTTCTGGCTTACCAAACTATACCATCTCMCCATGTCAATGAAAGCCTATTTTAGGAATACTCCTTTCTATTCTAAGTGAGTCTATTTTAGGAATTCATCCTGTTTCTTGAATTATTTGCTTCTAAAGCTGTAGCTAATGCACACTCTGCAAATACTTCAGATCACAACCATTTAGAAAAGACAATTCAGCCTCTTAGCAACATGTGAAGTTCTTCACTGTGAAATCCCTGTGTAAATACAGCTAATGTTGGCTCACCTTGGCAAATTCCTGCTTTAATACATGATGTATAAAATCAGAGCAATAATGCATTTAAGGTTGCTTAAAATTTCCAGAGGGAAAACTTGCCACTGGCGAAAGGGAGTACAGTTCTACTGATGCCAAGTCCTGGAGGGCTCTGGCTCAGATAATGGTTTCTCTCCACCTTTAGATGGTTCCTAGGTTCTTTCCAGGAAAGATACAGATATTCCTTAGAATTAGATAAGGAAGTCAGGAGAAAAAGAATAATCAAAGATGGAAGGCAACCAACACACTTGATAGCCATGAATAAAGTCGGAGAGTTATTCAGGTTTCTTTTTGTTTTGTTTTTCCAGAGAATACAAATTTTCCCCAGAACAGTAAAAATAACTAGCTGTCAAAAAACCTAACCAACTTGCTTTTGAATTCAGCTATTTTCAGTTGTTTGAGGAAAGAAAAAATCAGTTGTCATTCCTTCCTTTCCTTTCTTTCACTTTAACTTGAGTTTCCCAAAATTTACATTCCATTCTCTGCCTCTGCTGAGGGAAAACAAATTATTCATCACAAGGTGAGCATCCTAAATGCCTGGCTATGGATATTTTCAGCCGATCTTGCTGACACTATTACACTTTGTAAAAGTGAGAGGCAGCAAAATGAGGCAAGAACCTTTCTAATTCTCATTTTAGRCTATCATGTAGCAATGATCTATCAACTGTCCTAGGCTTTGTTTCAACTGATGGTCTCCCATTGAAACAATGTTGAAGACCACCAGAAATTAAGAGCAGCCTGGTAAGGAGTGCGTGCTCTCAGAGAAACTGGGTAACAACCTGCGCCAGTCTGGCAGAGAAGTCAGACCTGGATCTCCCACCGTTCAGGTGAACGATCCGAGGCACTCCACAATCACTCTTACCAAAACCTTCTTTTCACTTCCAAGTGTCCAAAGCAGCTCTTTTGTGGGGAGAYGTAGCCAAATTTCAGAGGAGGAGGGAAAGAAAGAAAATTGGTGGCATGAAGATTTTTCTTTTCAGATAAAGGAAGGCAAAAAATATTAAGTCATTTGATCCATACAGCACTTTGACAATGTGATAGCTAAAAACATTAAATTCCCACATTCCGAGTCCTTGTACTAAGGTCAACTGTATTCCTTCAGAACATCTCCAAATTTTAATCTACACCTACACTTCAAAAAAGTACACTAAGTGCTCAGAAAAACAGTTGCCAGGTAACAAATTTCCATTTCCTAAAAAAATCTTGAAGTTTAGTTTCATTCTCATTAGAAATTCTTATCAGGAATGACACATCTGTAAGAGGAAATTCTAGGAGCAAAAAAGTTTTCCCCAAAATACTCAAAATGTCTTTTCCTTTTCTACTAACCTAAACATCACAAGGTACAGATTCTAGATTTCAGAAGTACTCTGAAATGATATCAAAATGTTGTCTCCTAATATCAAAAAGACACACCAGCCTTCCTCTTTTCTTCAGAGCATATCAATGGAAACAATTTCACAACCTACTTCCATTTCAGTGAAAGAGAATTTTCTGAGAGAACTGCAGCATCCTGTATAATTCTAAATTCTTCATCAGCAGGTTCTCTGCTTTCTCAATGATGTATCAATTAAAATTGTTGCTAAGTTACTTAGCTTAATTTTTCAGTAAGCAAGCTTACTCCTACCACCACATCTGTTGAGGTTTAGAGAGAACTCATCCCAGCAACCAGCTGGGCTAACTCTGTGTGCAGTACTGATATCTCGATTATAGATTCTTCCTTTCAAAAATCTGGAATGAAATCCTCATTCCTGTGAAATAACTTGACCAAAACATCAAGATGTTCTCCTCTCCCTTTTTTTTTTAAGTAAGAAATAGCAAATAGCAATGAAGAGCTTCTGAAGTGCAGCTCTAGTTATAGAGAAACACAGTAAACAGCTTCTCCGGCCCAGAAAGCACTAATTTTAGAGATTGCTGAGACCTAACCAGGGGAGCCCAACCGAGAAGCCTCTTAAAGGTAAACAAATCATAGAAAATTCRAGAGCAGTTAACAGGGTGCAGAAACTGTCACCACCTCTTAAATGATAGAGAAACCTGGTTAGATTTAAAACTATGCCCTCAGCTCTGTGCAGTGGCAAAGCATCTGCTCACCAAAATTGCCAAGTGATCCTAAAATGGAAAACAAGTAAAGAGCATCWGAACTGTATTTGTAAGTCTCAAAGCAATCTTGTTAATAAGTACCGAGGAAACAGTTGATGGCCGAATATGCTGGCAGCCTTGCTACCGCCCAGCCCGGGAGCGAGCCTTAGAGCTGCTGGGTACGCAGCGAAACTATGTGGTTATCTGGTGGAGGTTAGCTAAACAGAAGCACCATTGGGGAAGGGAGAACGGAGGGGAAGAGAGCAACTTCTTAGGATAAAGACAAAGCGATCTTTGCACCACGTTTTAAACAGACAAGTTCTACTCATAGGTGTGGTGGTGGGGAAAGACAGCTTTTATAAAGTTGTTATTATATATTAGTCRAAACTGAATTAAAACATTTGCCTCGAGTGTTTTGCCTCTGTGCACAGAGGTACACCAAGATAAATCAACAGATGCGATATCACAGGATGTAGAGCTGTAACCTTGATACCACTGAAAGTTTGCAACTTATAAACGGAGATCGGATGATATCTCAGCCTAAGAACACCCTGGAGATTTTCTGAACAATACATAACACRAAGATGATTCTCTGAGAGAGCTTGCTAAATAGGTTTGAAAAAGAAATGCATGAGAGAATTGTAACTCAGCTTCCATTCTGAATAATAATCTTCCTATCCCGACCTATTTATTCACCAAACATTGCTTTAATTTCATACTTGAAAGAACACCAATTAAAAAAACAGTAACAGATGGAGAGAAACAGTAAAACAAATATTCTCAACCCAGAAAGTGCCACATGATACCCAAGCAATTATGCGAGCTGCTGAACCACCTTTGTGAGTAATCCCACCCACTGAATACCTTTGCAGGCAGACTCAATATATGTGTAGGAAGTCTTTTTTTCTATAAAAATGTGATTAAAAAGTGGGATTATTTTTAATCACAGGAGTATTGGGTACTATTTCAGATTAGCCACTGTTTTTTACATTTTATATACTGAAATAATTGCTGTTTTCTCTGCTTTATCTCCACCCTGAAGGTTACCAGCAAAATAAAGTGTTTTGTTTTTTGTTTTGTTTCTTTAACGTAGCTAATATTTTATAGGCAGAACACAGAATAAGTGACTACTATCCCAAAGTAGGATGTTTTCCTACTTCGCTGCATGTTTTGTATTTGTGCGTGCCAGTTTGTCCCACAGGAACGTAAAAGATTTACTAGAATCAAACTTTCATCAGCTGTTTTCATTAAACATTTTCCTCACGTCAAACACAGACAAGTTCAGCACTTCTTATTTTCAAAAACCTTCAAACATACGTTGTAAATAGTCTGCAGCACAGATTTAGACAAATACTTCTCTCCTCCAATACCAAAGAGA
Organism: Rhea americana; assembly: GCF_003343005.1. Lineage (NCBI taxonomy): Eukaryota > Metazoa > Chordata > Aves > Rheiformes > Rheidae > Rhea > Rhea americana. Next base: position 994,429 of record NW_028187077.1, read on the forward strand.
TGAAAAGTGGGAATAAATTTAGACATACACATACACACATGCTTTACTGTAATTCAGCATTGCAAATATCTTTCCTGCTTTATAGTCCTATTTATAACAGCTTTAGAAATAYGACATAGGTTTTTACAGAATAGGATGAATAAAGGACATACGAGCACCAAAGCCAGGTTTCTGCAAGGTCATACTACTGTGGTGAGATACGCATCATTTATACCAGGCTTGTGCTAGTTTTAAGCATCTCAGCTTTGTGCGCGCCCATATGTTAACTGGACAATTGTTTGGATAATTCCTAGCACTCTTTGAAATCTAGTCCTGGAGTCACTGATCTAATCTTCCCAGGAAGAGGGATTCCACGGATCACGCTTCTTACAAAGCCTCTTAAGTTGACGACAGATCATACTTCCTATAAAGCCTCTTACATTGAGGACACAGCTCTTAAGAGGTTCAGTCAGCCAGAATGGATTCACTTAGGCACAAGAAAAAGTGCTACTGTATAGATACAGCTGCTCATCAGCAGACCTYGGAGAGACCCCAAAGAGAAAGACAACAAGAGGATCCAAAATACAGCAAGAGACTTTCAAGTTTTGTTACATTGCTCAGTCTGTCAAACACTCAAGCTAGCATGGTGTTCCAGCTATAATATTCRTGACTACATTATAGACAAAGATTAAGTCCCTATCTGGCTTATGCTCACACTGAAACCAAAAACTACATTTTTTCCAGGAAACTATCACAGGCACATCTGTGTAACTGCTTCATTCCTATCCCATCAGCTCTTGTTTTGTACAGTGCACTCCAGTATGTTGTAACTCAGCCCTAAACACTTAAGGCTGTTACTTGACTGGAGAAAAGGCAGCAGCCCTATGTTGAAAATTACTGATAAAAATTTGTAAAAATTCAAGCAGTTAGTCTGCTAACAGGTCTGTTGCTGCAGCTTTTGTAATGCATTATGAAAGTCTGTCTGCACCTCACTTAGTGGCTCTGAAGTCAATGGGAATCATGCTGCTAATTCCTACAGGAGACCCAGGCTCCATGAGGCCTACCCTTCTACTCCCTTAATCATTTCCATGAGGAGATGCTAACTCACTCTCTTTATATTTCTAGATCTTTTCAAAGTTCCTAAGTGATAGAGATTGCTACCATTAGAGGACATTAACTGGCCAGTCTTGAGACTTGTCTTTGTCTCCATGAAGTATACAGAAATCGTGTAAAAAATTACCATCAATGCCAGACGAAGCTGTTAATTAACAAGATCTAACTTCTAGTCTTATCTGTATAGGCCTTCTCTCACAAGAAGATTGATCCTCAATAAAAGGGCAATCTCTCACATGGAGCAGTTATTGGCAGAGAACTAGCCTGAGAGAAAGTCATGCAACAGAGTCCATTGGGGAAGTTGGCTAATATTTCTGCAACTGGTGTCCGAAGACCGTTTTCATCCCCCAGAACCACCACTGGGTTTTTTTGCATATCATAAGTGCTAATGATGACATTAGAGACTAGACCCAAAAGGAGGTAGCCCTATTTTTTTCTGTTAAAATAGTCGATTTTTCATACCCGCTCTGAACTGACAAGTTATGCAGGAGCATAACTTGTGAAATAAAAATCTGTTGCTCCTTCACTCCAATAATGAAAAAGCAAATCTGATTTCTCTATCTGCAATCTTTGTCCTTCCCCTAAAGCAACGCCCTCCGTTTCTCTCCGTACACAGAACACTTCTCCTGTGACTCCTGTTCCCCTGAAACCTCCAAGCATCTGTTCCAAGGAGATCAGCACTTGGATTGACTTTAAAAGGGTAACTATAGCTTTGAGTTTCAAGAATAAGAATTATCCTTTCACCTGAAAGACTGAGAAACACAAAAGGTTAAGTTGCAGCAGTAAGAGAAACAAATTGTGCACTGATCCTTCTTGCAGCTTTCTCCTTTTGCAAGGCACTTGCTACCATGCCTCCTCAGTTGACYGTCCTTATTCAAGCAAATCTCACGCTCACATCGTGCCTGCAGGATCCTGTTCATCCAAGTCCCTTATGAAGGGGCATTTTCTTTAAATTACTATGGACAATTTGCAGTTTGGCTACATTTTTCTCAAGTGGCTGCAAATTTTGAAGTTGACAATAGTGGACAGCAGCAAAGTGAATGTGATCAGGTTGACGTACATGAACTAAGATATTGCTGCATAATTTTATCTGCATCAGTGTATCTGCCATAATTAATAACTGAATTTTCTGTGTCCAAGTAATTTTTCAGAAGTCCCCTCTATTGCATGTCCCCTCTTCCTCAGAAAATGTCCTGAACTTTCATGAACCATTCGTCCATTACAAAAATAAAATTGGTCTCAGGGCTGTAAAACAGCAAGTGTCATGTCAAGAACAAGAATCTGTAGCAGATACTGTGACTTAAACTGCCTGGTTTATTTATCYGTATCAAGTACAACTGCTACTCTCAGAGATAACATTATTGAAATTCCTGCAATACATGAACAACATGCTGCAACTTGTTTCCTGGCACAGTTTGTCACTAAGTAATCCTCAGAAGCAGTTCAATGGACTTCTGTTTARAATTAGGGCCCTCTCACCTCCTAGATTCAGAATTTGGGGTTCTAGAAGCAAAATCAGAGTGTTTGGGTGCCCACCGTGAAAACAGCCTTGCCCATTTTTGCAAGACAGAGCTACCCCTGATAACTGATCAGTTCTCTCTCTCCAGTTTCCCTAAGAGCTAGCTCAGAGAGAATCAGTAAAATTTTTCGTATAATTTGACAGAAACATTTCTGATGCTAGTAACTCAGTTCTACTCTCCACAAAAYGAGCCATAATTTGCTTTTAATTCATAATTGCAACTTAATTATAACGTCAAGGTTTCAAACATTTTCCCCTTAATTTCTCTGACAAGGGATGGTTTAGAGCATTACAGATGCTCCAGGAAGAGGCATTTCCGCARCAGCGTTTCTCAACGAACTGAAGCTCTTTGAAAAAAATTGATAAAAAGCAAAAGAGCATAAAAATTAAAGTTGGGAAGAAAGACTACGCTAGAGGGGAAGCGAGAACAAAACCATGCCAGCTTATGCAGCCAGCCATCTGCAAAGCTGAAGGTTTCACAAAGAAAAAAGCCTCTACTGTTCCTCAATCAATGACTTCCCATTTATATGCTGGCTGTATAGAAAGAGATTCAAAATGGCTCTCAAGGAATTCATGCCAGCCGTGAGGYCTGTTTTCTCAGTTGTATTTTTCCCCCCCTTTCTTTCGCAGTCACAAGGATGTAAGTATTTATCAGTCCTGTACCTCCGCCAGCATACGCTGGAATGAGTCAAAGGGACCTGGCACTGAATCACAGGGATTTGTGTTGCTAATAAATACAGCAGGCCCCATCCATTGTTGATTAATTTTGACTGGAATCTAAACACCAAACAACAAACACTCTTCTGAACTGCTTTGGTACCCATTCGTTTGATGTGTTTATTAGACAAGACTGTATTCTTTCAASTTTATTAACAACAGATTAGGGAAGCTGCAAACAAATCGAGGGGTTTTATTATTTAAAGGTGTGGGCACCGTTCACCAACGTTTTTAGAATTTGACATAAATCAAAACAGAGTATAAAAAAGAAAAAGAAATTGGTGAGTGCTCAAGAGCAGCACAGTGCCAGCCCTTCATACTTTCAAATGTTTAATCTCAAAAGATGTAGAATGATACCTTTGGAATAGTGCAAATACTTAAAAGAAACCAAAAAAAAATTAAAAAAAAAACATACCCAGGGAAGAACTTCAAACTGCTTCACATACTGAAAATATTTTAAATAATGCAAAAGAAAATATTCCAAAAGGGTTGAACAAAATCATCAAAACTCACCATTAAACTTGGCAATTTCTTCCACTCAAGATTCTGTGTCTTGCAAACTGGCTTTTACTGGGCTGAATCATCTGGTAAAAAAAATGATCAAACTGTTCGCAAAACATTTATCTGGTGTTTTAACCTTGCAAGGTTTTTGGTACCACTCTGCTCCCTGACAGTCTCTTTCATTTGTTCTCTGTGGATTTTTCTCTCCCCAGCTCTCCCCTCCATGCCTGGCTTGCACAGTCCCCAAGTTGAGTTAAAAGTTGAGAGTGCCCAGCAAAATAATGTCTTCTCCTGCCTGGGACCTATTCCTTGAGTTCTCTAAGYGCTATGGGCAGTGGTGAGGGTGACCAAAACCACACACTATGATCTCAGTATCCAGCTTGTAGGCTTAGAAAGGTGGACAGCTCTCCACTGCTCTGAGAAATGATAGCTTTTCCTAGCTTGGAATTACTTAGTCTTACAAACACTCGAAATACTGCGTTCATCTGTTTCAAAGCTCCAAAGCCAAGGAAGTCAAGCTGCTTACTAGATCTGCTAACACAGCGCGAGGCTGCACAGCCTCTGATGGCGATACCATTTCTGTAGAATTATGTAGATGCAACCCAGTACAAAATGCCACAAACTGAAGAACTTCTCTGCTCAAATCAGAGACGAGAGCTTTGACTAGCATGCAAGTAGTCACTGCAGGAGGTAAATCAACTAAACATTCAATCATGTACTCGGACTACGTGTTCAATACTAAACAGCTCCAGAGAAAGATTTCCCTTAATCTCTTGCCTAAAATAAAAAAAAAATAAATTAGGGTTTTGTCTACTCTTATGTTAACTCATAGACCAATAAGATATATCAATATGCCTTTTGTTTCTATCATAAGTTTGATTTCAGTTATTTCTCTTCAGACATTCACGAGTCTTTGAGTTTAGATGCCAAGAAATTAAAGTGCATCAGTATTACTTAGATGGATGACAACACTAAAATTATCCTCCTGTTTTCTCATCTGGTATTTTAGCCTAATCAAGGATCAAACCAAGGACAGTTCAAAAGGATTAAAACACAGCCTTTGTCTGATGCACTGAAGTCAAATAGTAATTTTTGCCTCAAGGGACATATGATTCATAACCATTAGCTGGCAATATTTTAAAAACATGTACTATTAGATTTTGCATCTTAAAGTTTCCAAAATCAGCAAAATTCCGCTCTGTTAATATCTATACACCCTCCATAGACTGAACTCCAAAGATGTGATTGCAGCTGCTGGAGACATTTCCATGCCGGCTTTACGTAAGGCAGCTAGGCAGCTGCGTTAGCCAAGGGCTCAGACTGAACTTGGAGCTGGACTCCAGAATTRGCATTCTGCATCAACACTCTCCATATCTGAGGGAAAAAAATAAGACTTAAGTGGTAAGAATTTTACCTGTGTTTTAAATGGCATAATAATATCTCCTTTATCCATTGCTTTTACCCATTCTAACCTTTTTCTATTATGATTTCTGTTATACATCAGACAGATGTTTTCACCRAGTTAGCTGTAATACCTAAGTCTCRGGTTACTTCAGTTCATTTAAAACGGAATAATAAGTAATTCAAAATTACTATTTTACAGTATGAGCAGCCTTGTACTTCTAACAGAAAATTTATCAGTGTTGTCCTGTCACTAGTTTTGTTAGAAATTTCTGAACACCCTAATAAATAAGCTTGGATAAACAGTGTTGCTATGTCAGTACCACAGATCAAATACTCAAGCACACAAACAGCTCTTCCGTACTCTTCATTTAATRAACTCTTAAAGCTATTAGTTCAGTGTGCTCTGTTGTCACAGCAATATTACAAYGCCTGCTATTTGACCATAAAAAATTCATCCAAAAAGAAAAATTCATGTCGATCTTACCAAAGCTTATTAATGTTTTTATACTGAAATCTTATRATTTATGAATTTAAAGATGGAGGCTATCTAATAAATTTTATGAGGTTTTGGGGGGTGTTTTCTTTTATATTTTCCAAAATATTTGAAATTTTTTTTGGCAGAGTATCTTCCCATTGTTCTGAAGAACCTATCATCACAATCAGATGTGAATGGCACACCATGGGCAAAAGCTTATAGGAGGGCTTTGTGAGGAGTTTATTTGTTAGGTTTTTTGACATCTCCACTCTAGTTTTTACTTTATATAAATCACTTCATGTGTTTCCTATTTAAGAAGGTTGAACACAACCACTCATCCAGTTTTTCTAAAGTTCTCATGCTATGTTCAGCTGCCAGAGTCTGTAATTGCCATAAAGCAGATTGAAATCAGGTTGAATTGCACTGGAAAATTATCTCTTTACACTTTCCATTGGTACACGAAAGAAACCCTAACTCAATGCCAGCTTCCTGTATTTCAGTTAAACTTATCCAAATAGCTATAAGTCTAGTTTTAAAGTGAGTTAGGCATCTATAGCTGATCTCAACTGCAACATTCCTGCTACCTTTGCCTGTATAACTTCGTCATACTTCTATRGGTGGCTTAGCTTATAGCATATAATCATTGACGAGTGTCCTTCATTACTATACGAGTTGGCAAAACATTCAAGCTCAAAGCCCACAGCAGAACTCCCCAGAACTTCAGAAATTCTGCAAACTACATTTGTTAGTGATAGCACATTTCTGTACTGACATGATCGATTTTTCACATTTACACATAAGAATAATGCAGGAAGATAATACTAAGCCCTTGCACTAGATTTGGAAGTGACCTGCCTGGAAATAAAAGATAGAAGTCATCTGGGTGCATTAAAACTTTGCAGAACTCCCGAAGAATATCAAATATGACTACCTTCCAAAGATTTTCAGAGACATTCTCAGCTTTTACAGTGGTACACTTGTACCACTGGTTGCTCCCATCCTCTTTCTGGCATATCAGTATGATTGCCAAGCAGAATTGTGCGTTCTCCTAGCCTTAGATAGAATTGCCTAAAGTATTTTGGTCTATTAAGCTCCCTTATCAAACAGGTCAAACAGATTAGCTAGCTACCAATCTCTTAAAGATCTTCTCACCAATGCTGTGCAGTAAGCAGACAGCCTTTTGAAAACCAAAGCATTCTTCAATTTGACATCAGAAATTTGGTCTTACATAGTCTGTGTACATTCACTTACCCTAAAAATTTACCATCTCTAAACATTAGGTAGAACAGATGGTTCTTCAGACATGCACGGCAAGTCTCAACACATCATTGTCCTTTAAAGAACAGTCCTACTGTCTTGACAGAGAACGTCTTAAAAAATACATCAGCTATAGTTCTTTGTTAAGCTCTAGTTAAAGATCTGATATAAAGTCAAGAGGAAGCAACATTTTAAAAGYCATACATCTCTACAGATTTTTCAAAGAATTTCCAAACAGGCCTCATCTTGAGCTAGTTTTTCTTTGCCAGCTACCCTACGCAAATACCCAGACGTCTGTTGTCTAAAGCCCACATAGACATAGGCAGGAAGGAAAGGCAATAACCAAGTCACCAGGTGCCTACTGCATTACTAGCTGTCACAAAACAGTTATGAGAACAGCTCCAAATCTATTTTGTGGGTGGAAGCTACAAATACACAGCAAGTTACAAATGAAGGGTTTTGATTGCTCAAGAAGCCCAGCTGACTTGCTTGTAACAGCTGTTCTGTTGAACCTTAGCATGAGTACTGTACTGGTTATGCTAACTTAAAAAAATAATGTAACAAGGCAAATATCCCAACTCAATGGCATCCTACTACCTGATAAAGCCATCTGAATAAATTCTGTTGTCTTATGTCATAGAGAAGACTCAGGTACATCTAATTTTAATTTGCAGAAGTTAATACCCCTGAGCTACACATCCCATTTTAGGGTCAAAGCAAGCCAGCAAAAGTTACCACACATTGTCTTGTTTGCAGCTAGTATTATGAAAACATTGGCAAATRCATTTTACTCACCTTTTCTAAATCTTTTAGTTGCCCATTGACTGCTTAAAACATTTTTCTAACTTTCCTTTTAAAATCAGTGAAGACCTCAGGCTAACCTTGAGCTCTAGATTTCTAATAGCCAGCTCGCTGGTTTTCCAGTGGATGAGTTTTAGAGAAGTGTATGGCTATACAAGTGTTAGGCTCAAGACACTACTATGAAACAGAAAAATTCTCACTCCTTTACAGTTTCACATGGTGATTTTTATATTCTTCTCCCTGTGCAGGTTCATTTGGCATGCACAACATTAATTTTGAAGGCAGCTAGCACTGCTAATAAAGGATTCTGGCTAGTATTCAAACATCACTTCCTCCAAGCTCAAGAGCGGTGCAGCCCTATGAGTAAGAAGTGCAGCAAAAGGGGCAGGAGACCTGCATGGAGCAGGAGCTCTTGGCCAAATTCAGACAGAAGAAGAAAATACACAGAATGTGGAAGARGGGACAGGCTGCTTGGGAGAATGATAGGAATGCAGTCAGAGTATGTAGAGATTCAGYGAGGGAGGCTAAGGCCCAGCTGGAATYGAGTCTGGCAAGGGATGTCAMGGACAACAGGAAGGGCTTCTTCAAATRCATCAGCAGCAAGAGGAGGACTAGGGAAAATGTGGGCCCGCTACTGAACGGGACGGGGGCCCTGGTGACAAGGGATACAGAGAAGGCAGAATTACTGAATGCCYTCTCTGCTTCAGTCTTCACTGCTAAGGGCAGCCCCCAGGAATCCCAGAGCCTGGACGCGAGGGAGAAAGTCCAGAGAAGGGGAGACTTTCCTTTGGTTGAGGAGGGCAGGATTAGAGACCTTCTGGGCAGGCTAGACATCCATCCACAAATCCACGGGCCCAGATGGGATGCACCCATGGGTACTGAGGGAGCTGGCAGATGTTGTTGCCAGGCCGCTCTCCATCATCTTTGAAAGGTCCTGGAGAACTGGAGAGGTGCCTGAGGACTGGAAGAAAGCCAATGTCACTCCAGTCTTCAAAAAGGGCAAGGAGGAGGACCTAGGCAACTATAGGCCAGTCAGCCTCACCTCCATCCCTGGTGAGGTGATGGAACAGCTCATTCTGGATGTCATCTCCAGACACATAGAGGAAAAAAAGGTGATCAGGAGTAGCCAGCATGGATTCACTAAGGGGAAACCCTGCTTAACCAATCTGATAGCCTTCTCTGATGGAATGACTGGCTGGGTAGGTTGGGGGAGAGCAGTGGACATTGTGTACCTTGACTTCAGCAAGGCTTTTGACACTGTCTCCCATAACATCCTCCTAGAGAAGCTCAGGAATTGTGGGTTAGACGAGTGGACAGTGAGGTGGATTGAGAACTGGCTGAAAGGCAGAGCTCAGACGGTCGTCATCAGTGGCATGGGGTCTAGTTGGAGGCCTGTAGCTAGCAGTGTCCCCCAGGGGTCAGTACTGGGTCCCATCCTGTTCAACTTCTTCATCAGTGACCTGGATGAGGGGACAGAGTGCCTCCTCAGCAAGTTGGCTGATGATGCCAAGCTGGGAGAAGTGGCTGACACACCTGAGGGCTGTGCTGCCATTCAGAGAGACCTGGACAGGTTGGAGAGCTGGGCAGAAGAGAACCTCCTGAGGTTCAGCAAGGGCAAGTGCAGAGCCTTCCTTAGGGGGAAATAATCCTAGGCACCAGTACAGGCTGGGGGCTGACCTGCTAGAGAGCAGCTCTGCAGAGAAGGACCTGCGAGTGCTAGTGGATATCAGGTTGACCATGAGCCAGCAAGGTGCCCTTGTGGCCAGGAAGGCCAGTGGTATCCTGGGGTGCATTAAGAAGACTGTTGCCAGCAGGTCGAGGGAGGCGATCCTGTCCCTCTACTCAGCCCTGAGGAGGCCTCATCTCGAGTACTGTGTCCATTTCTGGGCTCCCCACTACAAGAGAGACATGGAGCTACTGGAGAGAGTCCAGCGTAGGGCTACAAAGATGATCAGAGGGCTGGAGCACCTGCCCCGTGAGGAACGGCTGCGAGAGCTGGGCCTCTGGCAGCCTGAGGAAGGGAAGACTGTGGGGGGATCTTATCAATGTGTACAAGTACCTGAAGGGAGGGTATCAAGGGGACGGGGACAAACTCTTTTCAGTTGTCCCGTGTGACAGGACGAGAGGCAATGGGCAGAAACTGAAGCACAGGAAGTTCTGCCTAAACGTGAGGAGGAATTTCTTCCCTGTGAGAGTGACGGAGCACTGGCACAGGTTGCCCAGAGAGGTTGTGGAGTCTCCTTCCCTGGAGATCTTCAAGGCCCGCCTGGACGCAACCCTGTCTAGTGTGCTCCAGGTGACCCTGCTGAGCAGGGAGGTTGGACTAGATGCTCTCCAGAGGTCCCTTCCAACCTTACTGATTCTATAATTCTATGATTTTCCAAATAGCACAAAGGAAGCATTTAATTACATTTGGGGCTGTGGAGCCCAAAAGCCTAGTAAAACAAAAGTCAAAAGTGAGCTGAGAGTAATAAAACAGCATCTGTGTTTCACTCTGAATCCCTGAGTGAGATGGGGAATTTGTATAACATAGCTGAACAGAGTAAAACTGCAGCTCTTAAAGTTAAGTCCTCTCAGCAATACACTAATGGAGACAGAGACCTGACAGCAAGCCCTGCTTTCTTTCTAAAAATCTAAGCAGGGGTAGGATTAAACAAGAGACTCCTCTTTTGCTTGGTGAATTGGAAAGATCTGCAAAGGCCTACAGAGGCATCCAAGGTACAGCCCACATGCAAGAAATACTGAGCCTGTCATTTCCCCGAGATGACTCCTGTGGCTCTGTTCCAGTCAGTACCTGGGTTAGAAACGCTAGTTCTAGACACCGTAACCAGAGAGATTTCACACGCCACTTGGTTCATACTCATGCCTCCTAACGTTTTATTCCCCCACACACTTTTATCAGAGACATTAGCACCTACAACCTGAAATACTTGTTTTCTCTTTATTAACAAACATTAGCAGATGTTTAATTAATCCCAAACATGTCCCATACAATTGTATATTTCTAAGCCAGCTGCTAGCATCTTGCCATCATTACAGAAAAAGAATTTACAACACCTACTTTTCTTAAGGTAGCTGGTGGAAAGTAATTCCCTCAAATTAATTATTTGAATGTCTGTTCACAAAATGGTCCTAGTTTTTGTTCGTTTGAGATCAACAAGCGTTTCTTAGAAATCATCTCTAAACTTGACTGGTACACAAACTTCTCTACTTGCTTTCAGACCAACAAACAGTCCTACTTTTAACTGCTACATTTACAAATCTTTCCCAGAATCATGAACTCGACATATTTGCGTGATATCACATCCATTTTATTTAACAGAAACATCTTTGTTTAGAAGAGGATTTAGAGCTCCTCCTCTGTATCTGTCTTGGTGTTGTACTACTCAGAGTGCTTAAGGATTTGGTATGTTAGCCTACCATAGATAATTTTTCCCTGAAAACGGGCAATGATGTCCAATCATGCATTTACAGAGTATTAACACCACCTGCTATACCTCAAACGAGAAGCCTATATTGTAGGCTCTGCTCTCACAGAGCCAACAGATAACTGAATATCTTTTGGATGTTTAAAAGTAGGCTTCTAATCCCCATTACTTCACATATTCAAGCTCTTACAGGGGATAAAATTGCTCCTCCTTTATTTTCCAGGTGGCAATGGCTTTTCCTCCAGTACTAATCTCATTATTTTGTACCATCTAAAGCATCTGCATGTTCAACTTAAAATTAATTTGCCCCTTTGCTATCAGGGTAATGCTTTATCCATCCTCTGCTACAGCGTTGTCTCTGCAAAGAATTCCCCAGGATCAACAGTGTAATTGTCATTCCTCTCCTGCAGGTCATACACACTCTACAAATTCTTGCAGCATGATATGATCCTTCATTGTTCTCACCTCTTTTCTCCAGACGTCAGGCATCGTCTTGCATAGGTTATCAAAGCTGGCACCATTCCAGGGGCTGTTCTATACACTATAACTGAGTTTTGCATGCCTTTCTCAGGGATCACTACTTTTAGTATCATGGATTTTCTGTCAAACCCTGGCACATTTCAATTGCTTTCTCTAGGGTTAAAACTTTGAGTGTTCCTTAGCAGCTCCAGCAAAGTTGTTCCAAAATAGTCTTGCTTTTTATCAGACACTCAGTTAACCTCCCAAAACTGCAATATTGGCTTTCTGGCCTTAAATCATTTATCAGCTTATGACAGCCTTACTTTCTTTTTGTGCTGTCATTACTCTTCAAAAATGCTCTGACAGTGTTATGGTTAGACTCCTTTACCTGAAGTTAACCGAGAAGTAGTCAAAAACTCAAGTGCTGCAAAACCACCTGCTGTCAGAAACAGATCTTTCTTTTTTGGCTGTTGTTTGAAGATACAAACTGAAACATTAGAAATTCTTCATTTACCATCTATACTACCCAAAAGTTGTATTGAGGGTAGATGATCCAACTGTTCAATTCAAGAATATTATATTTGTTTGTGCGTTTCTACTGCTATGTATTTGTTCAGTAATCATTCCAAGCATTTGACGGAAGCCTCTCCATCGAGTACCTGCATTTTACAGCTGTCGCTACTATTCAGCGTGGTTACTTGCTTAACACAGCAGCCTGCCTTTTCCTAGAGTCTCAGCGTTACAGCTCTCCCTGTCAAGCTTCTTCAGAGAAATACCAACCCTACCCTTTACAAAAAAAACTGTAGTCACGTCCACTGCTCAAATTAAGCCTCACCAGCTACCTGCAGAGGCACAGGAAAGGAATACAAGATAGTAAAGACATTTTCTTAAGCTTGTTTCTGTAACGTGTGCTGCCTCTTCAGAACTCTTCATGAAAACATCATAATTTGATGCCATTAGATTTTCACAAATAGCAGAGATCTATAACCTCCTACAACATTTAATTGTAACAGTGAAGATACTCTTTTCTGCCTGACTGCAGTGGGATTAACTCAGTAAGCAAAAGCAAGGGACAAAATAACCGCTTTACAGAGACTGGCTTGGGTGCTCATCTTTACCATTTTCACCTGCAACTGCATGCTGTACTATCCTAGAAAGTCTACAAAGGCACAACATTGCAAATGCTTTATTATCCAAGTACAAAAGACTGAAATTCATTTAATGATCTGTAACCTGTATCATCTCCCTCTGGGACTAATACTCAGTAATAACATTCAGAAAGACAATTTAATATAAAAATGGAAGCTTACACTACAATGCATACTGTACCTCACAGGCTATCAGACTTCAAACCTCTAAGTTTCAATTAATCACAATCCATCATACCACACGCACATTGAGAAAAGCTCACCATAATTAGCTTAAAGAATTAGACTTATGACAGGCAATATATAAGCCAAGCTTAAAATGAATTGGGGGGAAAGACTGTCACATCTGGGTTTCGAGCTTAAAAAAAAAAAAAAAATCCACAAAAACAAAACAACCACCAATGTCATCTTCCAGTAACTTTCCTGTTTCATCCTATTCCATTTCAGCCTTGGAGGTTACAGACTTTGCTTCAAAGAACTTCTTGGCACACTCATAGTCATAAAACAAATATTCTATAACTTCCAAGATCAAACACACTTTGGCAGGATGCAAAATAGCTGCTTCTTCTCCAGTTTGGGCAGATATGCTTGTGAAGTACTGAATTTTGCCTCTGCACCTGAGCAGCACATGACATATCATGCAATATGCAGGTCTTCGTTATGTTTCTCTTTCAAAAAGATTGCTTATCCTTCCCTATAAGTAGAACTAGTATCTATTTGAATCTGTTTTCCCAAAATGAATCAAGCATGTCACAGAAACACTAAAAAAAATTTTGTAGTTCTGAAACTTCAAGACTTCTAATTGCACTTGCTTCTGTTTTATACTGAGAGCAAATTTTACAACATCAACTTCCACTCAGGAGCAGAGAGACAGCCTAAGAACAATATAAAAAAAAAAAAAAAAAAGAAAAGAAAAAAAAAGGGGGGGGGATTTCTTCTAGAAGAATCTTTTAGATTCAAAAGAGAACATTTGATGATTTGTTGAAGAGGGAGCAGGCAATGTCAGCACAAAAGAGCAAGACAGCAAAAACCCTGTGTAGCTTCAAGTACAAATATTCCCACTGTCTATTTATATATTGTATTATATCCTGTTTAAGGGTAAAAGGTAGTTAGAAGCCTTAATATTAAGCCAAAAGAAAAAAATAAATAAAGATTGAGGAAAAGGCAAAATAAAGTACATAGAGATTTCCAGCAACTGAAGCCATTCATGTGCCGACAGACTTTCTTATAGAGATATATACATTTAAAAGACATGCACACACATGCAAGCTTCAAGATGAAACAGCAAGATTAGCACAAGTTCCCAAAGGACTGAACCCTCTGCACTGGAGGCAGAGAGAGAGTTTTTAAGTCATTCTGTATTATCTTCTCTACTGCTATCTAAGTCTGGGCCAAGAAAGAGGTAAACAGAGTCTCTGGCATAACACACAGCCACAGTGCTCCTCCTGCTCCCAGCCTCCTTCCTTCYGCTCACCCAGTGACGGAGATCACAAGCTCCCTGTAAGTCAAGGATGAACCTTCTTTTTTCTCTCATTAAGGCAGCTTCCCAGCTACTCTGCACTACACAGAGCAAAGACTAAGCACCCAGCTGCCTCGCATTGGTTACGCGATCCCTCGAGTGTACCTTATTCAGCAATGCAGAACAGGTAGCAAACATGTCCTACTCCCTGACCCTACTCCAGGCATGGCACGTACAGAAGGATGCCACACACCAACCTGCTAATGCAAAAGGATTCTGAAACAGTTCTCTCCAACACCTTAGACTGATGATACTTTACTGCAGCAGAAGGGATCATAACTTGTCTGTATATTGTTTTTTTTAAGCTATTCAAAAAGCTTGCTTTAGAAAATTATGCTTCAGTGGAATGGACCCACGCAGCAATACCATTAACTCCATTGTGCTTTTACTACAGAACACAAATAAGCTGAGTTACTTCCCCTCGGAGCTACTAAATTCTTCGAGTTCTCCAGTATGAGAGAGAGTATGATAGCCTCCCAAACAACACTGGGCAAAGTCAGAGTTTTAATATTACAGTATAATATATGTAAATCTTTCTGCACATCTTCTTTTAAAATATCAAAGGTGCCAATTACCAAGTCAAATTATCAACTTTAATGCAGTAAGTCTAAATGTTTAGACTATTACAGTAGCTTGACTTTCGCAAAAGTAAAAATATTTCAGAAACAAAGCTAATTTTTTTAATGTTTTATTTWAAATTTTAATTTTTTTAATCTTTGCTATTTACACACATGCACATGTGAGTGCATATATATACAYACACACATTTATATATATGCACACATGCACTTGTTCTTCTAAAATACAGTTTAGAATTTCATTCTATAGAAACCATTGATTTGCAATAGAAACATTTTTCAAGTTTCCAAATTACCACAAAACTCATATTGGTTCACAGCATGGCTCCTGTGGTAAGAAAAAATGGGAGAAGAAAAAGAAAGAAAATTAGCAAGTTAGTATTTAAAGCAGGGTTCAAAAATACACAGCAAATGAGTCATAAGCCATGTTTTAAACAAAAAAAAATAGAAAACTGAATATAGAATTCAATAAGTACTGATGCCTTCTGATGTAAGAATTTAGAAATTTCAGAATTTCTAGGAAAAGTGTATGAGCTAACAATATCAGCACTTTGTTCTTGTTGCGAAGTAAAGCATCAAATGTTCTTTAAATGGAGTCTGTGAGCAAGCATCAAAAGGAGAAAGCAAACTGACACTTTATTCCCTCTCTTTCAGCATTTTCAACATAATTCTATTTAACATTATAGTTAAACAGTTAGAATCCTTCTTTTTGTGTATATCAAGACAAAAAAGTGCAGTTTGATATACATTATTAATCCCATTTTACAGTTTGCAAAATTCACACGGAGAGGTGAAGTGAGTTGCCTACAGTCTGAGACAAATCAAGAGAACGAAAACACCCAGTTCCCTTGGCACAAGGCTTACTGCTTTGCTATTTATCACGTATATCAAAGGTCCATTTTCTTCTAGTTACTTACTCCAGCTGCAGAATATGATGCTCATTGAGACAACAGATGTCCAGCTAAACATTTCAGGCTTGGCCTTTAATGACTACAACAGYCAATATTTCTACTGGGGTTAGTGGCATTGTACTGCAGGATACTGTTGCAAAAATATTATATGAATAGTCCCATGGCGATACTGCAGTGCCGCTACAGGCATCACCACAATGACTGGAAGCGTTGATATACAGGGCTYGGAAAGGCCATCTGCTCTAAAGAGTGGTCAGACACCCTACTGCATTAAATAAATAGCTGGTACATGTTTGCACTGGGCTAAACCATCCCAGTACATACGCTCCTGAAATCTCTCCCCAGGTTAAGGGGATATAACTCTATTGACAGATACAGTTAACAGGTCAGAAGRACATCAAGGACTGGCATCAAGCACACAAAAAAGATCCTCTTTTCAGTCAAAGCTGGATATTAAGTTTTTTTTTTAAAAAAAAAAAAAAATCCTTCTCTGTTCCTCTCAGCTGAGTCTCCCTTAACAAGAAACAGATGACATTTGGAGATGAGATTGAGGACAGCAGATCAACTGGGAGGCGATGGAACTGCTGGCCTAATTAAGGCATGGAGTAGGATGCTCCTATCAACAACAGTCCGCCACAGTTGCCATATTCCAGTCTCTGGCTGGAACCATCCCAAATTCTATGATTCACAGACATTCCTGTAAAGTTCTGTATTGTTTCTTATTCTCTTCTCATGGTACACTTGGATTCAAAAAATAAAATACTTAGATATTGTGTTCTGTTACTACTTGGCAGTTAAACAGCATTAGCAGTAGACTCCAAAGGTGTGAAGTGATGCAGTCTCACTAGACTTAAAAGTTCAGACCAGCATACACTTTGGCCCCACTTTCCTGTCATATCATTCACCAGGTTTTCATGCGCAACTACGAAGGCAGTTCTGAGGAAGTCTACTCTTGGTATTTCCAGAAATCAAGTCAGGAGTTTGGAGAAAGACTTTTTGCCAAAATTTGGTGGTAAGACATTGTTGCTCCCCCTCCAGAGCTGCCCTTACAGTATTTGCGGGGTAAGCAAGGTTACCAGTTTCTGCTGACTTTCTATTGTGCTTCTTCACAGTTCTATGGTTTTGTACTTAATGAAAAGAAAGAAAAAGATCCCAASAGCAAGTCTGTAATCTATTTTCATTGATACAAGATAGTACGCATACAATCTCCAAAGTCTCCAAATATCTAACTTATTTTCAGGGAAGCAATGTTGTCTGAAGAAAAGTTACTAGGGTGGTAGCCAGGTACAACTTAAATAAAAAGCCCTGGTTCATCACATTGGCATCATAAAATCTATACTTTATTAGCCTCAACAAAACATCACTCTCACTTTGTCAAGGAAAGGGTTCCCCTTTCTCCTGTTCTCATTAGACTGTACTTGGAATATTGCATCCAGTTTTGAGCATCCAGGTACAAAACAGATGCTGATAAACCTGACTGAATTCAGCAGTAGGTCATCAACGTGGCTGGGGACTGGACAGCATGATATTCATATGAGGAGAGACTGAGGGATCTGGGCTTTTTTAGCCTGAAGAAGGGAAGGGTTAGGGAGAAACTAACAGCAGCCTTCCAATACTTGCCAGGAGGTTACTGAGAAAGCACAGCCAGGCTCTTTACAGCACTGCATGACAGGAGAACAAAAAATACGGCTCATAAATTGAAACAACTGGATATCAGAAAAAAAAAAATCTCACCATGAAGCTAATCAAGCTTGGAGCATGATGTCCAAAAAGGCTGTGGAATCTTTTTCCTTGGAGGTTTTCAAGACCCAAATAGCAAGAGGTTGGGCTASATGTCCTCCTGGTCCCCCTCAGCCTGAATGATTCTCTGATTACGAATCTACATGCAACTGTTGCACATATCAGCAACAGTCCTGGTCCTACAAGTGTCACAGTGTTTTGTAAAGTCCAATTAAAACTTCCAGTAGAAGTTAGGAGGCCATCAACGCTCTTTTTGGCAGGTAACATGATGAGACTGCTGTACAAGTCATCTTTGTCACCRTCTTTCTTCCCCTGTTTTGCACATACTATTTCCATTTCCCACAACAGGCTGAAACATAGATTTTTACACATCTGCACACTCCAACACACACCAAAAATCAGTCCCCTTAGAGCTTACCTCATTCCTCATCAATTCTTCTGCCTCTCTGATTGAAAACATTCATGCACATGTATCTTTTCTGTTCTCATCTTCCTTCCCCCCAACCTTGGACTATACCGCTTTTCTCTATTCTTTGCTCTTTTGGTATCAGTCTCTTCTCTGCCCAACTGACAGAGACAAAATAATCTTCTCTATAATTCCCTCTGCCTTAGCAATTTTCCACTTATTTTTCAACTCTATCACTTCTTCCCTTGCCTGCCCTTTCAAGTTCTCTTGCCATCTATTACTGGTCTCGAGCGYTTTCAATTTTTTTCACTACATGCAATCTCATTTTTTTCACTGCTGGAGTTTGGAATTTAGGCCRTGCAGCAGTCACTTAACTCTTACAAAGCATGTGGAAATACAGGTCATGTGAAAGATAMTAAACAAAACAAAACAGCATTTCATTTTAAATCACTACATCGTTACTCATTAGGTACAACTTGATATTATTTGGAGTTGTCACATTTGCAAGCTGAGGCAGGAGAGGCTAGGATAGAAGGATGGTCTTTTCTTCAAGAAAATGAAAAAGGAACTAGATTTCATTTATCAGTTCTGTGGGAGTGCTGTAGAACATCAGGTAAAAAATGGCAAAATCCATTATCTTTCATTATTTTTTCCTCTCTGACTCCCTACAGAAGCACACACATACCCATGCTAAAGCAGCAGAGACTCAGTAACATAAGGCTTGGTGCAGACTGCAAAATCCATGTGGCTTGCTCAGGCAGTGAGCCTGGAGTGAAAGGCAATGCCACTGGGTCTCACTGCTGCTGTTGCCCCCGCTAGATCGACTCACCTACATACGCTCACACATGCCCCTGCCACAGGGATGCTGCCTACATCCTGCTGACCAACCAGCATCGATGGGCTGTGATGCACAGCTCAAAGCTGCCACGTGTCCACTGCAGGGTAGGACTGATGCAAAGTCTGCCTGAACTGGCTGCCCTGTACCCTGCATAGAGGTTAGTAAGCACATTAAATAAATTGGCCTATTTCAAATCCCATTGGCACCAACACCTCATTCCAGTAGTTCATCTTAATTTTTCAAATGACTAGATAAAAGCTAAAGAGGTGATGGGAGATGAAATTAAAAAATAGCTGAGGTAGATTGGGTTCGACTGAGAAGCGCAGATACTTTAACGCTGAAGGAAATTACTCCAGGATGCAACACAATCTTGCTAAGTACAGGCTACCTTTTGATGCTATTCACCAACATAAATTTTTTTGCTTGATGGCATCTTTCATGCTGTATATACACCACTGCAAATCTGCAAAACTGGAGCTGTTTAAGTGTATGTTATGCATAAAATTGCTCTGGACAGTATCTTCACCAGAAAAGATGACCAGAAGAGACTGCTTTTATCTCACCAGAAGTCATTGGCTTGCAATATATACCAAGTCTTGCTGACTGGGGCGTTACATTTAATAAATGGTGTTTTCCGAGTATCAGATTTAGAACTGCATTCTTTTCAGTGCACATACACTCTTCCAAGTCAAATCTGTCTGCCAACTTTTTGAGACAAAGATGGAGCTTTTCTGAATTTATGAAGACTCTGCCCTGATACCTCTGGTCATTACTGCAATCTAAACAACAAGCCCTCTCCATCCGTCCATGGCTGGCCATTCTGGTGCTTAACCTTCTTTCCTAAGGCTTTACACATCTTTGCATAGGACCATTSAAAGCCTGGGGCCAGCAACATTTCTAAGACATCTCGCTTGCTTCTTTTATTTCATCCAAGGTCTTAACGGTCCGTTTCCAATGTTGCGAGCAATCTGTTAGAAAATGACTAACAAGAAACTGACTTCAGGTGAGGAAGCTTCAGTAGAATCACATGAGGAAGTAAAGCTTCTACTACTTTCATCCAGATGTTCTTGACAAAAMCCCAAAATGAGAGGAAATAAAGAAAATACATACCAAATTATTTCACTCTAAGATGGATGACTTTCCACTGTTGTCCATAAACAGTCTCCCTCAGAACAACACAACCTAAGATTTCAGGCCTTCAAAGYCTACCACAAATTCAAGACCAGACACCTTGACACAGTGCACTAACTTGGATCAGGAACTGTTTCTCTGTTTTATTGCATTTTGGTAGAGAGGCTTGATGCCTTTGCGAACAAAATAAAAAGCAAAACAAACTCAYATTTATATTTTACCTCAGTATTGAGATTATCAGGATTTCACTACAAAGAATCAAAACTATACTGTGAGCCTTACTACTGAGCACCTCTCTAAGYACATAGCAAAGCTAGAAACCAAAAAGCTGCAGGTTGCTTTTGTTTTGTTTATTAATTCTACTTCCAAATATTTTGCAATTTAAATTATTAAAACACAACTGTCAAAAGACAGTCACGTTACAAGACACAAAACTAGGGTTGACACTTCCACAGTTGAAGTRCTTAGAGCTCAACTGTTCAACGTACAGGCAGACATACAGTTTGCAGCAATGCAGAGCACTGCCCACTTGAGAAAGCTTTAGAAGGCTGAAGTATACATACCACCTGTAAAAAACTGTACCAGGTTACTAAGGTATGAAGGGACAATAGTGGGCAACTAAGYAAAGAAAATTGGCAGAGATGGGCAGATACCAAACCATGATTTCTTTGTCACATGGAAAGTGATAGGCCCTCTAAACTCCTGGCTTTAGCAAGTAACTTTTTTTGATACTTTTTAGATAATTCTATAGAAATACAATTTAAGTCCGAAATTAAAAAATTGTTTCATAGTAATATATATCAATCTGTGTCACTGTTCTATAGCCAAAAAAAGTGGTTTTGTTCCTACAGTTATATCACATTTATAATTCAGTTTGATAAGATATTTATCTACTTGTTTTCTTATTTTACATCCTCAACTGAGGTAGCTTTGTAAAACAAATCGGTCAAGTCTTCTTACCCTTAGCTTTCCTTCAGTTGCAAATTGAGGGCACAGCATAAAAACCTTCTAGACAAAGCTAGCACTAAATCWGTGAAAGGACCTGTGACTAAGATACTTTTCAGGTCCCTTGGCTTATGCAAATAGTAAAATAAAAAAATAGAGAACATAACTGTGTTCTATTAGAAGATAAACCCTTAGTATAATAATTGTCCAGCATAGTTGAGCACTACAGCAGGCAAAAATCCAGTTAGTGTTCAGCAATTATGTTCACATTTATTTACAAAATTTATGCTTTGACATAGCTTCAAGTCATTTAGAAATTCTCCCATTCCCGAAGGCTTCAGCTATATTTACAATGCAGTATCCCATACTATTTTTCCTAGTGTCATGGCAACAAGGAATACAATATTTAGAGAGCTATCAAGTTCTGACAAGGCCAGGCAGACTCTGCATCACCACATCATATTAAAACAGAGCAGGACGGGTGTACGTGTGAGAATGTGTATACGCGTGTGCCCCTCCGCATACAGATGCGACTCTGCCAAGTCTGCAGAAACAGTAAAGCAGGAGGATGGAGAAAGGGGACTAATGAAACTATATTTGTTTCTTTAGATCTCCTGGCTAAAGGCCCTTAATCATGGTATAGATTAGACTGTGCTGACTCACTTAAAAAACCTGAAACACAAGGAAGCTCACTTCCTTCCTACTTTTTTTTTATTATTATTTTTATTTTAGAGCSAGTCAAAACTCTCCAAGTCATTGAAAGCTAAAGATTCTTTTCTATCACAACAACTGAGACTCTCCTGTGCATCTTTCCACCTCTTTTAATCATTTTCTGCTCATCAGTGAACCCAGTAAACTGAAGACCCACCCCCCCCCCGACCAGACTGCACATCCTGTGTAGTTTTAGCTGAACAGACATCCTGCGCTCGAGCTCGCCTGCCGTTTCTAGCACGCTCGCTTTGCGGGAGCGCCAGAGAGCAGGTCAGGATCCGCGCTCACCTGCACAGCAAGCAGCTCCACCACGACAACGAGCTAGCGCCAAGATACCAGCGCCAAGATACCGACACACACCATGCGACGTGATGTTGCCTCCATCAAGCAGGCAAAGCGGGGGGAGTACCCCGGGGGGGGGGTTGGTTGCTTGTTCCTACCTCCTCAGTCTCCTAAGCGCTTCAGGCAGGCAGTTCACAAGATTCCTTGAATAAGYGTATGCAACAATTAAGAACAGAAAACGCCATCGTACTGCCAGGGATGTTATGGGTTTACCAGTGGAGGGAATGCTTTAGAAATAAGTAAAGATACAGAAATTCTTCTCTGAGAAGTTAGACGAGCAGAAAATAACTAYGAGCAGATACAAAACTAGTGGTGAAGCAAGAGATTGGGGTCACTAAGACAAGCAGACGGGATGAAGTGAGACAGCCTTTTTTACCTAAAGCTTCGTCTCAGAAGTGACTATTGCCCTAGCAGAGCCCAGCTGACAATTTATTCTGCCAGCGGCCTTAGAGTCCTATCTCCAAAGATGCTGAGCGTTGCCTCTGGACCTCAAGCAAGTGACTGACTTTTAATAAGGATGCCCTCCTGGAGCTCTAAAACAGAAGAGGGAGTCCCTTTTCACACAGCCGTTGTCCTGTTCAGGAGCAGGTTTGGTTTTGCTTTTACTCAGGCTAACTTCTGGGATTAATTACTAGTGGATGAAACCAAAGTTCAAGCGTTTCATTCAGCTGAGCTAGTAAGTGCTGCACTGCAAGTCTTCTAAAATTAGCAACTGTCGTGATTCTTGAAACACGATAAAGACTCTTTGAAGGTTGGGCTCCCATGGCAGCGCTGCTCAGTCACAGCCGTGTCAGCCATACCGCAGATGTGCTGCCATGCTGCCACTTCTGGAACCTGCTAAAAAGATTTGGGGGATGGGGGGAGAAGAGCTGTGTGCTTTTTAATACGTTACCCAGATGCGCGGATCTCAGAACAAGTCACGGGGCCACACTGGCACAGAGGGGGAACACAACAGAGCAGGGTCTGTCAAGACTACCCCTGACCAGCCTCCCACCACGCTTCGGAAGGTCACACTTTAATGAATGGCCACACTTCAGCCACTGTATGCTAATGCAYGTAACTGCCTCTATTTCCAGCAAAAAATAAGTTATTCAGCCTTTTCAGGCAAAGATAATTCATATGATTTAGTCAGAACCTAACTTCCACTGCTGCCTAATAGCATATCTCATTTAGTTGTTTCTGAACTCCAAATTGCAAAACCATTCTGTAAACTGGTATTAGTTTTTGTCTTTTAAAAAAGATCAAAACAACAATTTTCATCCCAAAATATAAATTCAATACATCTCACTCCCTTTTTTTAGCATATTTTTTTTGTTATTAAAAATGTAATTATTTGATAAATCATGGGATATGAATCACAAAGGTGGAAAATTCCATCTTTTAGTATTTTGAAGAAAATATATTTTGTATTTTTGTATCTTCTAATTTAGGCCAGCTACAAATACTAACCTTCTGAAGCTGCCCTCTCCACCACCTAACACCTTCCTTTTGGTTGTTTGTCCTTCAATAAAAAGGAGAGAAACTCAACATGTAGAATTAAATTCAGAAGACTAGAGAACCCAGGTCTGCCTACACAATCAGCTGATAATAAAAGATCCTCAAAATAGCTTCCTCTTGCACTTGAGAAGCAAGATAGATATTTTACATATACTGTGCATAATCTGAAAATAGTGCATATGCTGATGCAAAAGAATGTAGAAATTAAAAAAACAGTACAGTTCATGATTACCAGCAGTCTATGGAATAGAAATATTGCATGATATTTACACAGCACATACATAGCCAGACTGCTCCCTCTTGAATACCAGGATACAGGCTCTGGTGCCTGCTCTTTTCTCCTTCATCAAGGAGACCTGCTTGCAAGAGGTCTGCTTGGTGCATTGCCTTGACAGCACCCATCGGGTGGGACAGGCCAGAACCACTACTACACTGGCAAAATAAATCACTCAGATGAAATGGGATTTCTCTGTTTCAGTGACTTCTGGAAAAATTGTTTCTCTTCAACTACCTGCTCTAAAGAAAAAAAAATAATGGATTTGGGGAAGGAAGAGAGAATGAACTTGAGACCACCACTGGGTTGATCTTATCCCAGTGTAGCAAGGTGTATGCAATATCACCTACTTCAAAAGGGACCACTGAGCTCAAAAGAGATTGCTATAAGCCCCCATTTAAGTACTGGTATCTAATAGAGGGAAAATTTACAGATCAACAGAGTATCTTCTGAGCAGACAGTCTTGAAACATAAGATGTCTGTACCCTTCTTAGTACTTTAAGTATTTTCCTGGGTAATCGGAAGCCAAACTTCAGAATCTTTCTTTCAAATCCTTTCAAAAGGCATTTCTTATATCTTAAAGAAGGGGAGAGGGAAGGGGGGAAGGAGGCGGTGGCTAAACCAATGGAATTGAGACTGGATAAGTAGCTCCCGTCTGGATCTGAGTACATCCAGATACACTCTGAGTGCCAATTGCCTACTGAGCTTGATAATAAATCTGGCGCAACAGTGTAAGAACTACATAGAGGAACTACATACAGCAGCCACGACATCTTCCATTAAGAAGTGGACTGTAAGCACATATGACTTTTCTAAAACCACTAAGCAAATAGTAAATACACAACTCTATTTGTGAGTCAGTTTGCAAACCTGAACTGAACTCTTTAGGATCACACTGCTCTCTTTCATCTGACTATTTTGCTTTAAATTAACTTCTAATGTTGTCTGAAAGACAGCTTAAATTTATTTTTCTTTTATTTCTTTTTTTCTTTTGAGGGGGGTGGGACATCCAGCTTGCATAAAAGAGCCGTTGCCCTCTCGTGGCTACGTTGCTTGGGAGTGGACTTTGTTCACTAGAAAGTTGTATCTGAGAGTGGCCCATCACACAGACTTTGTGTATGCATTGAGATTTGTATCAAAGAAGGAAATGCTGGCTTATGTCCAGGTCTATGATTTACTGTAATATTCCAAAAGTACATGCAGATGACTAGCACAATTTAATAGCCTTGCCAAAAACAAAGGATGGCAATACTTCTGGTATGTTCTTTTTCCAAAAGTCCAGACTTAATGAGAGCAATAATGCCTCTATTTGCTATTTCTGCCTTCAGAACTTAAGGCAATGTGTTCAGTTCTGCTAAAATACTGCTTACTTGAAGTCAGACATATTTGACATGGCTCACTGACGTATCAGAGAACTAAACCTCATTACTGAAAGGAAATTGCTACTTTTCTCCCTCTCTAGGAAATACCAGAATCGCATTTTACTTTTACAAACCCATACTGAAAATAGAAATCATTTATAACTTCTATGGACCCAAACCTGAAGACTCCAAATACTGTGGAAACAGTACAAGGGAACAGAATATATGAAAATACCCACCAGTGCAATACAGATGCATGTAAAAGGCAGGAAATGGGCAGCAACATGAAAAGTAGGAATCTAGTGTTTACTCCSAAATAAGAAAAGTGTGGTTTGCTGCCGTATGGTTTCTGATCAGCATGGAGATGTGTGTCAACTGGCATGAAAAGTTGTTGACTTCTGCTCCCTGCTTACTAAACTCTTCCCTCCTCTTTTCCTCACATCCCATCTTGCTTTTCCCATCATGTTTTTCATCACATCCCATGCTTTTCATACCTAGATTCTCTGAATCCATCCCTCAGAATCTGCAGAAGGTTTTCTATGCTGTAACCACAAAACCAGCCAGATTAGAGAACAGGGAAACAAGTTATTTTTTCTATATAATTTGTAAAGAAAATGTGCCAAAGAACTGAAACTGAAGAGCAGACAGATGTAACCAAGAACGGCAATACCTTTGCTTTGCCTCAATTAGTAAAGTTTCACAAAATGTTGTGACACAGAACATGGAGATTATCTGATTTATTGCCATCTTATTCAATTCTTACTCAGTTACAAGTTAGTCGTGCTTAATCACCTTGACTTACCTTTCCAGAAATCAGAACTTGCTCATCTAAGTTATTTCACTTTCATTAGCTGACCACATTAACAATAACGTATTAAAGCACCATTGGAATGCCTGGATTAATCTGTGGGGCAAGGCTAATAACATTTCAAGTTCATCTTGTTATGAAAACTGAAAAGTCTCTCTGAGCTGAAAAAAATGCTAAGAGTTTACTAAGCATCAAAAGAATCTCTGCTTTTTTTTGTTAAGCTTGTACTCAAACACTGCCACAAAACCGTAGCAGCACAGTTCTAGCAGGTGGATAAAGGATTGCTTTTAGCCAGACTGAGCTCAGGAATGTGGAAAACAAGCCCAAAGCACAAAACAAAGAATAAAAAAATAGATGAGTAATTGATGACCATACAAGTCACGCTTGGTTAGCAAAGTACTTGGGACACAGGATGTGCAGCCTTATCTCACTATGATTACAAGTCTCAACATCTGGCTGTCATAGTCCATGCAAATTTGATAGCAGATGTTTGCAATAATGTTTTTCTAATTACAAATGCACAGGGCAGGTTGTTCATTTCACCACATTTCTTGTCATCCTTCCATTTGAATCATCACCCTTTTCCCTCTTGTCCATCAAGCTTGGGCAGGACAAGGCAACCGCTCACTGAACTGAGCCTGCTCCAAACACGTCCTCACTGCCTCAAGCTCCGTGTAGCTCCCCACCTCCTTCGTTTTCAACACAGAGGCCTCCTCACACATTTTACACACACAGGCAAAGCCTCATGTGCCTGTACAGCATCCTTGAAAGGGGCACACAGCCCCAGTACATCTTAGCACTGCCCAGAAGTCAAGAAATCGGAAACTGTGAACAGCCCAGTTGAGAAGCAGGAAAATGGTGCCATTACATCCTTCTCTGTCTCCAACCCAGAAAATCCATGCCTGCCATACAAATCATTCAAAATTACATTTCCCATTTTACTCCACCTGTGTTACTACTTCCACTCTCCTTGTTCTGTGAATACAAGCTTTGGGTTAATGGCCCCTACAGTCAAACTTTAATTGGCAACATACAACTTTCTTCCAGCTCCAAGCTCCCTTTAGCAGTATCTACCTATTCCAAATGGGAAAGATATCACACATACCACTGCCTTGGCTCCAGAAACAAAAAGTTTAATTTTCCACATAATAAGCAGACCAACTRCTTGTCTGAATTTTAGGAGTCTGTTTATATCCATTCCCTACATCCAAAATTAACAAAAAAAAGAGAGAGAGAGAACGGGAAGGCAAAAAAAGAAAAGGAAAAGAGAAAGCTTTCTACATTGAGATTGACTCAGCTTAAACCTTGTCTTGAAAGGAGCTTTGGCARAGGGGGGCCCAGCCTCACATCCCACAGCAGCTGTACCAAATGGGCCAAGCTCTTTTAGGGAATCCAGTCCTTCACATCAGTTGTGACACTGACACTTGCTTCTTCATTCATTGCGGGGGCGGGGGGGGGAAGGGTTGCTCAATTTTATATTCTAGCACTGCAGAGTCCAGTTCACTACCACAGCAGATATYAATAACTTTCAGCCAGTGTAAACCTGAGCTGCACTTGAATTCATAACCTACAGGCAAATGACTTCAGATCACATTATCAGTCCCCTGAGCCATCTGGTCCCCTACTTGGCTCTCGCCTGCAACTTCCTGCCATGCAGTTCTTGCACAGCTGTTGTATTCATAGTTTTGGAACTGAACAGAATTTTTACTGCTTMTGTAATTATTCCTAATTTTCTACTGCTCATCAGTATGCCTTCTAACATTTACAGACAGACACCAGATTCAGTTGGTGTCAACAGTGTCCCATAGATACAYGGAAACAGATTGCAATTCTTTCATAAAGTAACGAAGAACTAGGATTTACAAGTGCCCTTTTCAGTTTCAATTCGAAATGTGCTCAATTCAGAAGACTCTTAATTTTGTGAAAATATGTACTAAACCACTCTGAATTTCAGATCTGGTCATGTCTCTAAAGTTTCATTCCAAAATCCTACAGCCAAATAGTTCAGATCATGGCGACTTTAGGATTCAGATCCCAGCTCTGTAATTTAGATCGTTTGATTTAGGCCATTTGGTCCATTTGCATCAAACAACTAAATAGTCCTTTCCATATCATGAAATATGACTATCTAACACTCATTAAGAAAAGAGGTGAAGAAGCATCATTTCATTTCTACTACTTTTATTAATAAATCTGTATCAACCAGGTATCTATGCACAACGTGCTTGAAGACAAAACCAGTAAGTCCTCCTCCTCCTTTCTCTCTTTTTGAGGACAGAGTATTATCCTCTGGCTGCTTACCACAGCCACTCTGAACTTAACAGAACCAGCAGAGAGATCATTTCTCAGGTCAAAACCATAAGCCTCTTGTCCTTCAGCAGAAGGACAACATGGCTGTTAGCTTCTCACTGAAGTGGCCTAGAGGCACATCTTGGAGCAGTGCCTATTTGATGCAGGAGCGGGCAGTGATATACACATACACACACAAACACACACACACAGGAACACACGCATTTGGACAAACACTTTGAGCATATGACTCTCCTAGAGGTTCAGAAGCTACTACTGAACACATAACTAAATTAAGGAAGATTTCACTATGGTACATAGAGACTTCATGATGACAACTCAAAAAAAGTACTTGGACAGTGGATCAGAAGGATCAAATGCTTGACATGAAAAGTAATTGCAAAAGGTGCAGGATACACAGGTGAGAGGAACAGATTCTGTGTTGGAGAAAGTGGAGATCCACATCAACTAGTCGCTTCTTTACAAGCTGACAATTCAGTTTTTGACTGCCTACTTTAAGAACAGGTAGCAACAAATATAAGGCAAGAGGAAGAAAATGGAAGGACTTTTCTAAAGTATCCAAAACTGAAATATGCAAGACTTTTAGTTATTGGATTTATTAGGCATCAAAACTCCAGCAAGAAAAAAAGTTAATGTGGCTTATCACTTGGAAAATCTAAACAGACTTGATCCTAAAACCTTGTTTCCTAAATTTTCAGGAATATTTTTGCCCATGTTTGAGGAAAGTATTCCATTTTTCCCATAACTGAAATATTTCCCCAAGTACTTCTTTTCAATTTAAAAAAAAAATGACCAAAGCATAATCTTTGGCTATGGAGTTCAGAGAGAAAAGTGCAAGACARAAAATACTTCTTAATTCAAAGAACATATTTTTTAAAGTATGATTTAAAATGGACAATTTCACACATAGGAGGCAAAAAGATAAGCTAAACCCAAGAAAATGCTCTGTATGCATCTTTGATGCCTCACTACCAGTACCTCCAAGACACGTTTTATATAAATCTTAGAGCAACTAAGAGCCATCTGTAGACAAATCCATTTAATAACAAATATTGTATTCAGCCAGCTTACAGAGGAACCCTCATGAGCACTCTGAGGAGCCCAGCACATCCCACGGAAAGTGGAGAGACAAGAAAACCTACYACCATGCAGCAACATTCATCTCATTGCCAGAACAGATGCAGGCCTTGACACAAAGCSACTCTGTACAGCTAAAAAGCTCTCTGAAAAGGACCCAAAACAGGAGCAGCAGAGGGGAGACACTGGAACGCTTTCCTAATCCYCAGGGAAGGAGCACAGCACAGGTAAGTGCAGGGGTGACAGTCCTACAGGGTGACCTCCTGCCAAAGCAGGGCAACAGCTGGACCGCACAAGCCATTTGAACAGTCACACAGCAGAAGCTCATACCAAAGCTGTCCAGGGAGCAAGTGTAGTCAGGTAGGAAGCAAGGACTGACATAGGGCARGGCCAGGCTAGACAAACCAACACAGAGCACGAGACAGAAGTAGTTTCAAGGAGAGCATCCGGTCATGCTAGCACCAAAGAGAGGTGGTATTATTTTGTGTGATCCATCTCTAGAATAGTAAAGCTTCAGCAGTAGTGACGCAGTGCCTAAAACTCCTTCCAACCTAGTCATCCAGAATCAGTCAGGCAGAAAATTTACTCAGTGCAACCAGAATAAAAGTAGGGACCAAAAAGCCACAGAAGAAATGACACAAAAGAAAGGAATTAGAAATAACTCCCCAAAATTATCTATTCAAAGACACTGGTCTAGCTGAGCTCATCTCAGGAGTCAAAAATTACAATTCAGGCTTACAAATAAAAAGAAAATCCAGATTCTCCTGTCTGACAGCAGCAGAGCAAAGGAGAAGGAGACCTTCTCCTCTCATCAAGCAAAAATAGAAATATGGCACCATTTCCAAATACCTGCCTGCCCAGAAACAAGACAACACCACTCTGCTGACCAGGTCAGCAAGGTCCCCATCACATAACTGCAGGGCAGGTCCTAACCAGCCAAAAGAAGTGGTTGAAGTGGCTCTGAATCAAGTCTAGTAGATTGGGAGCCAGCTAGATGTAGCAGTCCAGCACACTACAAATCCCTAGCCCTGAAATGAGCAGCCCAGGAGAACTGCACACTTTTCCTTCAGAGACGGACACAAGGTAGTCCTTCCTCAGCCTAGCTCAAACACACTTCTGTCAAACCACTCCCGCACTAAACATCACACAATGCATCAAGAAAAGTCCCACCATGAATTCTAGGGAAAGGATCATTTTGTCAAAGGCCCAGGGGAAGGAACTGCTGCTTGACCAGTTATTTGGAGCAGAGGACRATCAGTCCATCAGGTATACCTTTGCAAACAGGTGCAAAGCACCTGCACATCACCCTCGGCCATAGTAAAAGTCACCACAAGGGATAGGTTATCAGCCCAGGCTGACAAACAGGGCAAGCAGCTGGCACCTCTGCGACGCAGCAGCTGGGAGGGATAGCGCAGTGCTGGAGGCCAGGTACACGGCCATGCTGCTAACGCGAGCCTGTACGACTGTACATTACACTCACGAGGGTGGTACATGCACACAAACCGGTGTGCCATAAAGTAAGTGAATATTTAGCGTGTGCAAACAGTCTACTTATTTTTAAAAACAAATAAAAGGATGCAACAAAAGAGCAATGCAAGGATGCAAAGAGGATATGAAAATCTCTATTGGTTTCAGTAACTAAACTGTGGTAACTAGAGCTGTATCAACAGTACCTCTTAGTGGTCATAGCAATCTGCTACCAAAAAAAGGAAAAAGAAACAAGAAAAAGAAAAACAATCCATGAGTGGAAACACTAATGATCTAGGAAAAAAATAGAAATAAGGTAAGACAAGAAGGAGCAGGTACTCTACCTGGAATGGTGGTTTGAAGAGACTTTCTCCTCCTCCTCTATCTTTTAAAAAGATGAATGTGAACAGATACAGCTCAACCAACGTTCTGTGTCCCACATGCATACACTTTCCACAAGTACTGTTAGCATAATTCCCCCAGACCACAAAAACTTCACATTTAATATGCTTAAAAGAAATGAACCCATTGAAAACATTTCAAATATATAGAGTAAGTCTCAAACCAAGGTAAATAATCTTCATATTCCTTAGCATATGGGCTGTGGAATGGCCAAATGAGGAAGGGGATACACTTATCCATTTACACAGATGCCTAAAATATGACAAAGTATAAAATTTTTTTTGTCATCGCTGTGCTTCACTCCTGCAAGCTGTGAAGGACCGGCGGAGAGCTAAACCATCAACTTCTATCTAGAAAAAGGTAGAGCCTGAAAAAGACAGAGGCACATACAAACTGCTCACGGGGCCGGGGAACACTTTCTGTTGCCCTACTGAGGTCATTAGCATCTGGATCCTGAAGCACAAGGCACCGTCTCTTGCGACATGGCTCAGGCAAAGCTTGTAAGTGAAAGGGATAAATAATACACCAAAGGCTACTGGATCTTTTGGGGAGATCATGAGTATACATTACACTACAACAGAGTAATGAGGGAGTGGAAACAGTTACAACCCTAAGCAAAATCTTCATGAAAACAGGCAGGCAAATACTAGAAAACAGTGAATGAAAATGAAGCCTGCTGCCAACCCTCCACCTCACTTGCAAAACCCAGAGAAGCGGAGTAGCCTCCTGTAACATCTTCCAACCTCAATAAGTTTAACATTCATTTTATTTAGGAAAGAAATAAGCACGTTTACCACTGCTTGATTTTAAAATAGCATCATATTTGGCATATAGGAGCATTCAAATACCCTATGCCTACTTTCTAATGGCAAGCTGATGTGCTAAATTTCCCCAATTCTACCCTGTGCCTGTAAATCTTCCAGCCAGTCATTAGCTGCCTGGTGAAGGACTGACATCTCATATATTGTCACTTAATTATGTTATGCTACATTGGGCTTCCTAGGAAGCACTCATTTAGCACAAAAACACCTCTAAAGAAAACCACATAGACAGACTGCCCAAGCCAGAGATGAAGGRCTGCTGCTGACAGGGCAATAGAAGTGACAACTGAAACAGCCTCCGGAACGGAAGGAGAAACCGTAGCGACAGAGAAAAAGAAACCAAGCACAGACATTTGAACCATCAGATAAACAGCAGCTGACAGGACATTTTAGATCTGGAAGGAGRGAGCAGAGGAGAAGTGCACCAAAGCAGAAATAGAAAATGACTCTCCTGAATGAACTAGATGTATTTGAAATGAGTCACGGGGGAAGGTGAGCGCAGACATCAGCAAGTCGAGAAGCTTACTGCACGGTACCTTGCTGCTGAACCCAGCCTTCAGAAAGCAGAGATGGCTGAATAAACACAATAAGAAAAACAGCTTGTTCTGAGCGCCTACCTTTGTAATGTTGAAAAGAAAACRTGTTTAGGGCACAGACCTATGAGTTGGAGGAAGACATCTCCACTGCTGACTTCAACAAATGTAAAGGGCATTCAGCACCTCAGAATTATCCTCCTTCTTCTCACCCCAAGGGAGAGAGAAAGACACAAAGAGATATTTCAATTTTTTCTACTACGAAAGAAAAAAAATCACCCTGCTGTTGTGCAACACGTGTGTCTTAGACCCACTGTCTTCAGTCTCAACATGTTGCCAAAAACCCAAACCAACAAAACTGAGCATAAAATAGCCATATCAGCAAGGGACATAAAACAACACAAACTCTGCCGTGTAGCAATAATGAGCATGTACACGCCACGCACACACACGCACACACAAACACACTTTCTTCAATCACTTAGRGTCACTGGAGTCTTTAAACACAGAGCCCTGTGGATGCAGCGTTTAAAGAGGGATCTGCGAGAAGGCTGCATTGGATCTTTTGGTACTCCAAAACCGAGAAGGATTTAGTGTGTTTAAGATGACAAATGGCTACAGCAGATGTTCTGCTCCCCTCCCCTGGCTAAACTTTACTTCTCCTCCCCTTTGTAAACATTAGTGTTTCTCTCAGTCCCAGTGACATCTACCTGGCTGGAAGTCAGCACTGTTCACAGCACCATTGCAACTACTGTGTTTGGCAGCCTTACACCGAGTTCTGTATCATTCAGCTACATCAAATCATAGAAYATTTTAAAGTCATGAATTATGTGGAAATTGCCAGTGAAGAGCAACATTCAAATAGGTTTCCCACTCCCACCCCYAAAATAGGTTACCGAACTTGACATCACCCAAGTTTAAGATCCGAATCCAAGTTGCATGCAGACACATTCCTAATTTGAGTGAAAGTGTTATGAATTTTTTTCCCAATCTTCCATGCATGCATTGATACTTTATACTTCTGAAAGACCCTATTTCTTGATATGATGGGAAGTGAGAAACTGATTTTGCTGCACGTCTTACTTTCTCCCATCTCCCAGATACCTCTCAGAAAAAGCATCCTATGGATCCACAGATGGTAAGGGACCATGGACACTGCTTGCCTATAGGATATCCTACCATTTACCATCAAATCACTGAGGATATGTAGTCTTCCTATAATCAAAGACACTCATTGAATAATTTCATTCAGGTTTCTAGCACACAATCAAGCAGTCACTGTTACATGCACAATTGCCTTAATGTGCCGCAGAAATGATTGCTGCAGCAAACTGCACTTAAAACATTTTATAAAACAGGAGGCAACATTGGTGTGTATTCCTCCAAGATGGAGAAGATGGGTGAATTGAAATCTACTCTTTCCCCTTTCTTATCTTTCCATCATTTTGCCAGCAAAGGTCAATCGCATGCTCACAAACCACCAGTGCACAGAAATTTGCAGTATTAGAGGAACCTTAGTCATCAGTTCTGGTTGCATGCAAGCATAAATAGAAGCAGAGCTGGAAGTCTGTACTAGAGCTGGTCAGGAAATTATACCCCTACTTCCCAACCCACACTGAAGCAGTTTAGGAAAATGAACAATCTTCAGTTTAATGAGGAATTTCCAGTTTACACATAATTTTATTTTCTGGCAACCAGGCTTTTTTCTCAATTCAGTTAAGTTTCAGTGTTTTTGAAGACAGACAGAAGTTCAACACACGTGGGAAAGRTTTTCATTTAAGTTCATTTTATCAGAAAGCTTATTTCTTCCCATCCCACACACTTAAAATTAAACAGCAAACTTTTTAGGAGAGGAGTCCTTTTTAGCAYACAGAACATCTACCTTCTTAATTATTGCATGTCCAGTTCATACTGTACTGCTCACATCCAAAATCAAAAATCTGAATGTTTGTCCTAGGCTTTTTTCTACTATTACTTGCAAAATTTGCAATCAATCTGGAAAACTTACTCAAAGCTACTGCAAATACAGTTTGATAATATTTATAATGAATGTATCAAAAACCCCCAGTATTTTTGGACATTTTTTTGTAAGTGCTAACACTCAGTGAACAAAATTTAGTAAAGTTTATCATCTCACAGCAAAACTAAAGGTAGATGACAAGGCTCAAAATATGCTACAGCAGCATATTTTCAAGTCACAGATGCCTGGATACACCTGAGGGCTAAGCATTTTCTCTCTCTCTCATTTTTAAGAGAAAGAAACAAGAATCTCTGCAAAGATGCCTGCATGCACGAGTTTCCAAACCTTTGAGTAAGTCCACTTTTACGAAAGGAGCAGTAAGTCAAATTCTAAATATGAAGAGGGAGGAGAAAAGATAACTGGAAGTGAAAAAGTAGTCATGCTTTATAGGAACTAAYCTAAATCTTCATTCCAAATTTGCACATAACCTCAGATTCTGGTGGGGGGGAGAAGGTTTACCACGCTATTTGCTTTTGAATTGAATAGTTATTCATATTGTACTAGAAATACAAGTACAGCATGCAARTATGCTAACTGCCAGACAGACTTTCTGCCTAACAAAAGATATTATCACATCTACTTTCCTTCAGCAGATAGAAGCATCCTTTGGCATCCACCAGTTTTCAAACATAACTGTGAAAGACTATGCTTTTTTAGAACCTACATGTTTTAATATTTTAAAATGTAAGCCATCTGCTCTCSCCAGCTTAACTTTGATCCCCACTTTACTAGCATCCTCTGACTTACAAACCACCAAAATTAGCACCAAACTGAAAAATGGAATGAAAGAAAAAAGCAAAAAACAGAGCAAGGAATCATGCAAATAGATGCTGCCTCTTCCCCCTAAAACTCCAGCTCATTTTCACAAACTCCCACTCTCTCTTCATAAGCTAATGTCTAAGTCACCCCAAACTGGAATCGACAGCATTAGATACAGCCAAATGCACTGGTACAGCAACTTCATAATTGTAACAGGAAGGGATCTTTAGATCACACACTTGCTGTGCAGAGACTTGCCAAATTACCCCCTGGCCAAATGTCATAGACTTTAATGGAGCTAAAGGATTGATTATTTGGCCTAGCATGACAGGTTTCCATCTCCTTCCTTCCCAAGGCTGCTGACTCACCTGTTCTTTTGGACAGATTTGTTTAAAGCAAATAAATGATACCAAGAAAATGACTACAGTGGAAACAATAGCTCCAGCCTACATGCTAAAAAAYAACCTGTCTAGGAATCATAACTGTGAGAGGCTCTCCAGCCAGGTCACAGAACGGTTCAGGTTGGAAGGGACCTCTGGAGATCATCTAGTCCAACCTCCCTGCTCAAGCAGGGTCACCTASAGCATGTTAGACAGGGTTGCATCCAGGYGGSYYTTGAAKATCTCCAGAGAAGGAGACTCCACMACCTCTCTGGGCAACCTGKKCCAGKGCTCCGTCACTCTCACAGGGAAGAAATTCCCCCTCACGGTCAGGTGGAACTTCCTGTGGTTCAGTTTGTGCCCATTACCTCGTCCTGTTGCTTGGCACCACTGAAAACAGTCTGGCCCCATCCTCTTGACACCCCTCCCGTCAGATACACACATTGATCAGATCCCCCCTCAGTATCTTCCAGGCTAAACAGGCCCAGCTCTCGCAGCCTGTTCTCGTAGAAGAGATGCTCTCATCCTCTAATCGTGTTTGTAGCCCTACTACATCGGACTCTCTCCAGTAGTTCCATGTCTCTCTTGCACCAGGAAGCCCAGAACTGGACACAGTCGTCCAGGTGTGGCCTCACCAGGGCTGAGTAGAGAGGCAGGATCACCTCCCTCGACCTGCTGGCCACACTTTTCCTAATGCACCCCAGGAGACCACTGGCCTTCCTGAGCACATTGCTGGCTCATGGTCAACTTGTCACCCACCAGCACTCCCAGGTCCTTCTCTGCAGAGTTGCTCTCCAGCAGGTCAGCCCCCAGCTTGTACCCCCAGCCTAGGGTTATTTCTCCCTAGGCGCAGGGCTCTGCACTTGCCCTTGTTGAACCTCAGGAGGTCCCTCTCTGCCCAGCTCTCCAGCCTATCCAGGTCTCTCTGAATGGCAGCACAGCCCTTGGGTGGATCAGCATCATCAGCCAACTTGCTGAGGAGGCGCTCTGTCCCCTCATCCAGGTCACTGATGAAGAAGTTGAACAGGATGGGACCCAGTACCGACYCCTGGGAGACACTGCTAGCTACAGGCCTCCAAATAGACTGTGTCACTGATCACAACCCTCTGAGCTCTGCATCATCCAAGTGATCTTTAAATACAGATTGCTTATTTCAAAAGCCATAAGCCACACATGCTGTGCTTTAGCGTTGTATTTATGGCATTAGACAAAGCTACGCGCTCCCATAAGAGATTACACCTTACTGGCCCATTTGGAAAAAGATATAAATGTGCATGTTTGACATAAAACAAGACAGGTAATTACTTAACAGATTGCACCATATTTCAGAACAGTCCTGTATCCTAGTGCACTTGCTTGTCTAAGATATACATTATTCTTAACTGTGGTTTAGTCCAAGTCCCCTTGTCTCAGCACCCATGCTCAGAACAGTGAGAGATTTATTAGYCACTTAAAGCAGGATTGGTCTATTATACACCCTATTCAAGCACACCAACTGGATAACACAGTTAATGCTACCACTCAGGAAGCGTCATGCCTTAGAGCCCCGTAAAACTGGTCTCTCAGAAACAAAAGGGGCAGTGAAGGGGGGGGGGACGACATGCACTTAAACCTTTAAAGATACATGAGACAAATCTTGTCATAATAAGCAACTTGCAGTCATAAATGAGCCTTTAAAAGAAATAATATTTCACTACATACTGTGCAAACTCTGTAATAACAGGCAACTTACACAATCCAAAAGACTATTACATTGTGGATAAGGATGATAATCAAGTACAGAAGACTATTATACCCTGTGTTTAACATAGCCTAAAGAGCAGGACATTTCAAGGTAAACGTAAAGCAAATTTATAACGGACTTGTGCTTAGCTGCTCATAGCAACAAACTCTGGTAGGAGAGAAGCCAAAGGAGTCAAAAGCCAACAAGAATAAGACTATTTTAGTGTAATAACAGAATGCTTAGAACACATTCTCCAGAAACCAAGTTGGTATTTCAACAACAGAGAATTTTCTGGGCAAATATTCAGTAGTCTCTGTATAAACATGCTAACCAAATTTTTCAGTTTATTTTTAGAGTTTTTAAGTTTTTCATCAAATTCAGCATAATAATCCTGTAGCAACATTCCTGTTCATTCACAGCTGAGAAAGTTTTGGGGAAGAGGGCTTGTTTTTTATTAATACTCTTAACTGGGCAGAATGCACAGGCCTGTRTGCCTGTACAAACATAACATCACATGAAAGTATAAATGTCTCCATATTCTTGTTCAAGATGAACACCTAGCAGCCCAAGTGCAGGTGATGTAAACCTCATAGCCTAGAGTCTACATTTCCATGTGTTGATACGAAGCACAATAGAAAACAAATTTTCAGTTCAGCATCAAAACATTTTAAGGCTGGATCAATCTCAGGGTCCTGCTTCGGCAAAAATTTTGTCAAATCCCAAGCTGACACCCAGTCAACAAGTTAGACAAATTAGTATTGACCTAGCCGGCCACCTGGAGACATCTTCATGAGTACAAAGTTATTCTTCAGAAATCACTGAAGTCATTTAAATGATCAGTAAAAGATGAAAACTGATCATCTGCACCATGATTAAATTCTATGGTGCAACCTGGACCAACAGAATTTGGACTTGTATAGGGCAGGTATTTCTGCTCTTTTTCTTTCCTTAGCTGTTTCTCTGATAACAAATTGTCTTGTTGAGGCCTTCTGCCTCAAGCCTCCAAGTAAAACTGCRGTCTAGTCTAAGAACCAGCTTTTTYTTCACTAGGAACCATTTCAGAACATACATTTGCCTACAATCTGACAAAATACAGTCCAGATCAAGAGGATCTCTAAACCTCTGACATGGAGGCTACCTTCTGTGATGAGTGAAAGTCCCACTCTAAGGCACAAAAATCCTGGCATCAGTATATTGCTACTAGCTTTCCTTAAAAATAAATACCTCCTTGCCTTTTTGAGGGAGAGCCAAATCATTTTGGCTCAAGTCTTCCAAAAAAGATGCAATGTCTAAGACAGGCATCCARCAGTTGAACATCTCACCCCAAAGCATGAAAGTCAGGCAAAGTTATAAGAAGTCRTGCACAATATTACATGAGAAAAGCCTATGTTTTACCATGCTCAYCTGTAGCATCTACCATGGATAGTGACTTTGACTGTACTTGATCTTTACACGCAAGTACTTCAGAGGGTCCCCTACACACTCCTGGGAGGTGCTGTGACACAGTAGGCCCACCAGTGCAGCATATCTCCACAATGTACCTTACTACAAGATGTAGCAAAAGCCATAGCAGAGACATACAGCTGAAAAATAGCCTCAGAAGAAAAGCTTTTTTCTTCCCTCCCCTTCTTCAAACCACTGACTAACTGACTATTGGCTTTAATTTATTTGTCAGAAGAATGCCARTGCTGGTTAACAACTGGAAGATATTACCCGAGGAGGATGTGGAATCTCCATCAATGGAGGCTTTTCAGAAGAGGTCAGACAAACATTAGTCAGAAACCACCTTATTTGTTATAGCTGAAACTGCTTTGGGGGGRAAAGGAGCAACTCAGGGTAATTGCTGGAGATCAAGGCTTCCAGATATAGTTTCTCTTGGTCTAGGACACACAGTGAAGAACAGAGAAAAATGTTCTTGCATTAAGTTTATTGAAACAGGGCTGCTTGCAATATTCATGTCAAAATCCAAACCAARCTAAGCTTTCCCAGTTTAAAGCTCTGYTCCACAATCAAACAAACATAAATGYGTRAATGAATTCTGAATTTGAGTTGGCTTATAAGTTTACAATGAAAATCAAGCATCCCTGTGCAAAAAGTCAAGGATAGTTTGTTCAAAGCTTCATAGAAAAAAAAACTTTACTTCTGAAACTTAAATATATATATTTATATAAATATAGGGAATTTTTCTTGGTTTGTTTTTTACTACCTCATGTCAAGCATATCTCTTTGATTTTGCCCTGACCCAACTGTATCTTCTACAGTCTGCACAACTATGACAAACACGAAAGAAACCTTCAACTACGCCAAGATCAAGGCATAATTTTGAAGATCACTTTTTATATGGAAGTGATCAAATCAGAGATTTTTTTTCATCCTGTTGTTCTGCAGGACTTGCATTTTGAGTATCTCTTCCAAGAGCAACATTGGTTCTGTTTGCAATTCAACTCTCCAGTGAACATTTT
Organism: Rhea americana; assembly: GCF_003343005.1. NCBI lineage: Eukaryota > Metazoa > Chordata > Aves > Rheiformes > Rheidae > Rhea > Rhea americana. The sequence continues at coordinate 1,034,245 of NW_028187077.1, forward strand.
TAAAATGAAAGAAGAGGGGAAGAAAGGAGAGTCCAGAAGACAAAAACGTGAATATATTTAAAACAGGGATTCTGTAGGAATGAGACAGTTCAGTTTCATGTGCATATATTTTAAATTTAGAGGAAGTCTTGCTTACAAGGCAAAACCGCTAGTGGTGTGAATTATACGGCTCCAACTTCCTCYAGCTTGGCAGGATGGTAGGAGTTGTGCGGAAGTCAGCCACTGTGGTTTGACTCTCTCACTGATAATAGCCGATCCTCCCTCCACCCCCAGAAAACTCAGCACTCTAAAAATAAGARGGAAGCAAAAGGAGAGCCGTTTCCTTGCCAACACTAGTAGCTGGGAGGCCTGGAATGATGCCATTAGATACCCTGCTATTTATTGCCCATTTCCACCCCATAGGAAGCTTGGGGAAGTAGTTGCCAAAAGAAAAAAAGAAGGGAGAAAAATAAACCTTCCTGTTTGGCTTAACATTCAACAGGACAAAGCCAGATAATTCCAGCTCTATGTTTTGCACGTTCTTGCCCACAGTTGTTTTCCTCCAGAGGCTCCTTCTAAAAACAAACAAGGATTTTTATACATCAAGGCTTTCAAAGCAAACACAGGAAGCATCTTCTCCAGTCTCCTACACATAACCTCTCCTGATTCAGCCTGCTGCTTTACTCTCTCTTCACTAAGCATTTTCACACTGGACAGCACAAACCTAGAGGAATTACAGAACATACATGAATTCATGTTCCTTCAGAAATTACTGTTCCATCAAAAGCTTTTCAAGTCAGAGTTTTAACAAATTGTCTTGAATCCAAGATGTGACTTTCAGGGAAGCAAAGGGAAAAACAGCCATTACAGAAGATTCATGAAGTTTGTTCTCTCCTCTGACCAACTTTGTGATTATTCAGACTAGTCTTCTACCTGCCTAAAGAACGTGGCAGGCTAGAAGGCCTGTGAGGCTAGAAGGATATACTGAGAAGATGCCTCAGCACATCCTGCTGAAGTCATTCCACTTTATTTAAATTAAGTATTACTGAGGACCAAAACCATTATCTGGTGAAGTTAAGCTAGTCATCTAGCGTTTCCAAAGTCCACTCCTATGAAGAGTTATCCTTTAGCATCTACAACAGAAGAGATAAAATACAAGATTGAGGYTGTCATCAGGGCACTTGCATGAATGCAGTGAACGCTTTAAGACCTTCATTTAAAGTGCTTGTTCTGAATTGAAGTTGGCTAAGGAGTGATACAGCATTTCTTTCCTCATGTGAAAGGCACTTAACTCACTTCCAACTTAATTAAAAGATGAAAAAAAAAGCAGGTGGTAGGTGGATTGACATTGTTAGGGTCTTTGAGGATTCCCCACCCTTTATTTCTTCATTCAAGTAAACTTATTTCACAAATTTAATCAAAATACCTGGATATTCCCATGTCAATCAAAACTGCATTTTGAGGGACGAATAAACAAACTATTCACCAATAAAATTTTCCCAGCCCAGAAGAGAGGGAGACAACCATCCTTCTAAACTCCTCTTCAAGCCTGGATCAGTCCTAACACTAGCAGGAGCTGAAACAGTCACATGGTGGCTATACCCCTCCCTCATTCTCAATGGGMAAATAACTCAAGAAATAAGAATTTCTCATTTCTACACCGGACACACCCTCTGACAGGAGTTTACTGCACAGAAAGCAGTAGCTAGCCCTTTAGGATCAGTGTTAATCCTTTCCATGTCACTGGGGCCGAGTCGCAGTGCACATCCCCAACCCCATGTCAGAGACCCGGGCTCACTCCATACGCTCCGTACCAGCTTCCTTCCCCAGCCTCCCAGTGCAGCCTGGCTCCAACGCAGAGGAAGCCCAAGCAGTAAGGCAGGACTGGAACCAGGCTTCTCCCAGCCAGGCCACCAGTCTGGGTGACCAGCACTGGGCAGGTCAGGTCCCACCTGCCCACAGCCTACAAATACGCTGCAGTACAAGACAGACTGTATGCAGCAGGAACCCACTGAAATGCATCGGTAGTACAGGGTGGGAAGTTTGTTTCCTGTCTTGCTAACATATTTAGGATTACAACAACAGGACAAAAGAGAAGAGACGGAGCGAGACTTCCCTTCCCCCTCCCTGGAAAAGAGGCATCCACGCAGCACAGCCAAAGCCCAGTAGTCATAGCTCGTAACAGTTAGGGAACAGGAACCTGCGAATCAAGACCTCATGTTTGGCAGGCACATCGCCTTGTCTTCCCAGGAAAAGCTTTACCCTCTGGGATACTGGCTATTCTGAGTGCTCCTCTCTGGCTTTGTACAGGAACTCAGTGCCAGATCAGAGAAATTCTTTTCTTGCAAAAGTTTCATCCATAGTGACAAGTTTCCATAAAGTTTTGATGAAAAGTTGTTTTGTTGGAAAATTCCTGACCACCTCTAATCTTCATGCTAAATCATAGCCACAAATTTATAGCACTTTGCTCCACACATGCTGACTGGAGTCTAGTAAAACTGTATGAGCTCTGGTTCCTCCTCCACCACTCCTTTAGGGCATGTAAATTCTTTTATCCCCTGGGTCCTGTATAACCTTCTGGTCAAAAAAAATGCCTTTTTTTTTTTTTTTTTTCCCTATGCATAAATCAAACCATTGTCAGGAGCAAAGCATCCCAGGCAGGAGTCTTCATAACTTTCCCTTTATATTCACGTTGTTCTACCAAGCTATTTATTCTCCCTGCATGGTTCATCTCAGATGTCCTCTTTGAACACAGTGGCAAAGGTTTACAAGCATAGGAGGTTTTCTGCAATTTGCAAAGGGTTATAAGCAATTGAAAATTCTTCAGTTGCTCGCTGCTGTTTTAGAAGAGCAGTGCCATCTCCTAAATAAGCAGTCAGCTGAAAATACTGATGATAYCCCTTCCATACAGTACTCTATTACTGAAGTGACTTCTGAAAATTCAAGTATTTTAATTCAAATTCCCAGTTTTGTCAGAATTTCTACCTGAATTAGTCCATCATTTTCTCCTGGCAACTTTCAGTATCAAATAGAAATGACATTTTTCTTTCATCAGTGCTAAAGATCAGAAGGCAGTTCAGCCCTTCACTCTTTTTGATTTTRCAGGAAGATGTTTTCCTGCTCTTACCAAAGCAGGCGACCTTGTCCTTCAAAGTCCCATTATTCCATTCAAAGACAGACAGCGAGGATTCAGCACAAAGCTTTTTGCACTTGCATGTCATCCTCACTACAAAACTGCGGATCCATCTTAAATTCAGACTGAAGCGTGACACAGCTGTCACATTGGCGCAAGGAAGTCATGAAGATCATTTATTTCTATGTGGCAATACACAAAGACAGACATTGAGGGCTAAACAGGCTTGAATGATCTCATATTTGATGTAGACCAAATGCAAGTACATGGACAGTTCCCCTGGAGCAAGTGACGTGCARTAATGTGTTATTCCACAGCAATTCATTTGCATGCTAACTCTTGTTGCTTCCAATCAGTCAAAAGACAGTGTTGATCTGATTTTGACAGGAAGTAGCCAAAAGAAATATGAACCTTCAGACCCGGAGCAGAGATTTCTTCCTGCTCTGGTGTTACAGATACAATTATTCATCTTCAACTGTATCTCCAATCAATATATATGTGAAATAGTAGTTGATCGAGTATGACAAGTCATTCACGTGCGTCATCTAGCCAACACCAACTCTATACAGTTTTCTCTTATTTTAAATAATCAAGGCTTGTAACTCCAGAAGTAGGATCCCCAAGTTCTCTCATGATGTTAAATTCTGAGAAATCAAAGTCAGTACAGAARGAGCTACTACAATATACATGTTACAGATGTTCATAATTGCATATGACTTATGACTGCAAGTGTATGGTGCCTCTCAGTTTCTCTGCACTCCATAGAATGAGGCAAAGAAAAAATAACATTCTCCTTCACATCCCTTTTCCCTGTACTGTCAAAATGTCAACTACTCCACCATCTTATCCTCCCCAACCGATAGGGCTCTGCACTTTTACAGTGTTTGTACTTGCTCTGCTTAGAATTCAATTTCCTCTGGTGATCTGCATGCAGACAAATATTGCCAATGGCACTAATGTATATTTGTTCTTCTCGAATTGCATACAGAAATATTGTTGCTATGCGGCAAGCACAAAACAATCCAGAAGTCACCTGACATCCTCCATCAAACATTTAAGAGTCGTCAAACTTAATTTCCCCTTTGTGCAATAAAACACCAAGAGGAAGCTTTAATAGATTGTATTATGTAACAGTTCTATAAAAATAGCAGGCCAGCACTGGAGCACTTCCTTCCTGAGGCCCAATAACCTATGCTGAAAGGATACACACTGGTTTCCCTGGCAACCATGAGAGATGACACTGGGGGAAAAAGCAGCAACAAAAGGACCATTTTCGCTTCGTAAAATAAGGTCTGGCTTCAAGCTTGTGATACAGTGAATACAGAGTGCCCGACAGAGAGAGAACCAGTTAATAATTCTGCTCAGGTCCCAGTGACCTTGCAAGGCTGTTAATGCTTTTCATTTCTTTTTGTTCTGCCTGTTAAAAAAAAAATAATACACACAACAGAAAAATCCACCTCCGCAAGTATTACAGTTTTAATTAAAAAAGAAAAAAAGTCCATAGGACATTACTTTCTTGCTTCCACTTGCATAGGTTGCAGGATTTTGACATTTCATTTCAAAAGACTCCTTTTTTGTTTCCAACCTTGTTGTCCTTAGTACAAAATTGTCCAGTAGGCAGCAGTTTTCAAGACATGGCTTTTGCAAATAACCAGGAACCAGTCCCCTTCCCCAAAACCCTTGAAGCTATACCACTATGTTACAGGCAGAACCTGGTGGGAYGGAATACTTAAAAACAGTCATCTCTCCCACATTATTCAGCTCTTCCACGGCTACCATGCGCCCACAGGGAGCAAGAAAGAAGAGTGACAAGAATGTTTTTTGTTTCAGCCTGACCAACAGGGCTGGTAGGTTCCCTGTGCCATAACCACATGAGCTTATATTCTTGTCACACTCAGCTTTTCCCAGCCACTTTTTAACCCTTGCTTGCTGCATCAGCTCCAGCTGAGGCAGTTCCCACACCGCCAAGTTGCTTTCTTCACTTGCCTCTCAAATTTTTGGCACATTCAGGTATTACATATATTTTAATATTAGCGTCAAATAGCAGCRGTAGTGAGCTGTACATTTCTGAGAGAGGAAGAAAAAGTACTCGTCTTCTCTTAAATCTGGAAAGCAGCTGCCTGTTAAGGCTCATCCATACCCTTTACGGAGAACTCCTTTCCTTCTGCTTGTCACTCAGTAACAGGAGGAACCACATTTGAACAGGAAACATCACGGTACTTAACTCTCCTGCCGAGCACCTATACAGCCTCGAAGTGACCCTTCTGCTTTTCATGCAAGAGGCAAATACCACACTTAGTACAGAAGGGCAAACCAGAGGCCAGGGAGAGCAGGCAATTTGCCCGCGATACCTCATTGCCCCAGAGCAGTACAAAGAAGTAATCCAACAGTCCTGACTGTCATCTGCCCCTCAACAGCACCTCTAGCATGAGCATAGCTCACAGGAAAGAAAGAAAAGCATAGGCTAGGGCCAGGAATGTACCTCTCAAACTGTCCATCCTCTCTCTCTCACAAAGCACTGCAATTATTTCATTTRGCCTCTCCCCTAACACAAAATAACTATTTCACATAAGGAGGAAAAGGGCTATTACRACATATGCAGTCTACACACAGCAGCTCATTTGACACCACACCTCAAAGGCAGAGTGACATGTTACAGGTGACAAGAATTTCGCCTTCTCAAGACACTTGGGCTCTAACAAATTTTGAAACCAACAGCCTCCCCAGGCAGGCATTTATTCAACTCAAGCAATGTTAAAGAGCCYGTAACAGCACAGTTTGGTTTAGTTTTAGAATTGGTTTGGTAATGTTTTGCCTTTTTTTTTTTAAATGAATGGATTTCCATCACCAGCCCTCATGATCTAGAGTCTCACACTTCAGTATGTAATAAATTGCTAAAAATCGTATTACTAATGGACATCAAGTAAAAGAAAATCCAAGTCTCTAGAGATAAGGAGTCTCTAACCTTGAATTAACCCTATGAGGTCACATTAATCATTAATGTGCATATAAAGGGTGAAATAAAACTTCCACAGATAACCAGCAAGAACTAACTACTATTTTTCTGTAGAAAAATTTTAAGAAATTCTCTGGCAATCTCAGCTTTTCTACATTCTCAACTTTTTGTTGTATTTCCATAGGCTATATTTTAAATACATTATATACAGACTCCTCCTGCAAAATTATGTTACTATGGGGTTTTTTTCCAACGGTTTCACAAAAGTAGCAAAAGAAAGGTAGTGTTTCAGGCAGGAGTCATTCCTCTTACAGAAACACAGTAACTAGAGTAACTTCTTTGTAATTACATGGCTTAGTATCAATACAACAGCAAAACCCGAGGCACAGACTTTCCCACAACATTTAAAAACAATTTCCCAGCCATTTGTGATGGTAAAAATCCTACGGCAGTTTTGAAAGCAGCATTGGGTTTTCAAGCCCAAGTATCTTGGCTGAAGTTCTGTTTCTGGTCATTATCATCACCAGTTCCACTCTGGTTGGTATATTTTCTGGTCATTACAACATCATATAACGTTTAAACAAACTTCGCTTGTTTAAGGTATGCCTTCGGTCTGCAAGTGGCTATTCCTCTTCATTTCCTTTTGGAAYTGAAAAGGTGTTTGCTGTGGCTGTATTTCAGCAAGGGATTAAGTCACCCCTACGTGTTACCTCCTTCACAGGATCATTCACATTCCTTTAGACCTGTTCACACTGGGTGAAATGCTTCCCCATGCTGAAGGCCAGCACAAGGCCAAAGCACTGCGTAAGTATTTAAGGGATTAAATGGGATTTGAGGGGTGTGTAGGCACTGCAGCTGGATAAATTTCCTCCAGGATGATTTAATTCTGACACATTGACCTCAATCTTCAAATACATACACGAGGCTGTTATGTAGTGTCCAGTTTAGTTAGAAACAAATGCTTCTCCCCCTTTCAGTAAAGTTACACCCACRCGTTGAACCAAGAGGTTCAAAACCTCTCATGTGTGCAAACTGTGCAATGTGGCACTGGGAAGAGGCCACCAGGGTACTGGTGCAGTGCTTTGTGGCTGCCAAGCCCACGGTTAGCTCTGAAAACCTCCACATTAAGATACCCAAAAGACCATGAGGACAAGAGTCAGGTCAAAGCTCAACTGCATCAGCTCCACTGCCCGAGCCAGCAGGATATCCCSCAATCCAGCGTGGGACCCCGCCGCTCCGCTGAGCAGCGGCGGCGCAGGAGCTGGCACAGAGCCCGAGGAGCTCGAGCGCACAGCTCTTGCRTGGCACGCTGCAGCGGCACGGTGCCCACGTGTGCTGCGCGCCGACTCCGCTGCGCAGCTAGCGGCTGCCGAGGCAGACTGGGTAACATCTTACGCGTTCAACAGCTCCTGTTCCTACCAGCGCTCACTGCTTGGGAGCTGCCAGCCAAGCAGCCAAATTTGCTGAGTTTGCCACCGGCCTCAGTAACTYGGACAGAAAGTCCCCATCAGAGACGTTTCACTTGCTGCTAATCGAGCGGCGCCTCTCATTTTCTGTGCTATTAACAGTGCCCTCTGAGGTTCCAGATATGCTGCCACTCAGACACAACCTATAGCCCAGTTACTTCATTACTAAGTTAATTAAGTACCTAAATAACTAGGTAGTAAGTTAACACGGCAGGATTTCAAAATGCAGTACGAGTTCACCAGGCATTTCCCACTCACCAATCCCAGCAGACAGCATAGGAAGAAGGAAACCAGGTGTAACTGCCCCCAGAACTGTAAGCTGCACATAAGGGAGAGAGTTCCTCTGCTGCAAACCTGGGCTGCAAAGCTGTTTGAATTTTAACGACAATAGCAAACAACATATTTGCTTTCTTTTTTTCTTTTTTTCCTTCCCCCCCTCCTTTTTTTTTTTTTTTTTTTTAAACAAAGACGTATTCACAATGAAGGACTTAACCCTACAAAATTACCTCTGATCTACATAAGACAACACAAATACAGGGCACATCCGCTGGCACTGAAACAAGCAGTAAGGGGGTTAAACACACATTTGAAAGAACTCCAAGCCATGCTAATATTGCCAGTGCCAAACTTGCACAGCCGCTAGTAACAGCACGCTACTCTGGGTCTACCACCATAAGAAACAGACTATTAATATTTAACTAGCACACTAAGGCAACATTTGTGTTATTTACATGCRTGGAAAGCCGTACAAGTTCTGCAGTTTTAGGTCGCACCTCCTCAACAGAGGGGACAAATGGCTTCAATGTGCGTGGAGAGTGCATGCTGTGGGAAGCAACACAAGCAACTTCCTACAGGATGTAACCAGCTAGGAGTTAGGTCTGGAATACAACTAGGCTAATGCAAGTCCTTAATCTCCATTTATGTTGCCAGGATAAATATTTTGTATCCTCAAATTAGTCATTTCCCAGCTACATGACTAAACAAATTTTATCATTTCACCTTCAAGACCATATCAGATTGCATAGGAGCCCCATGGGCAAGTGAAACCTTTGATGTTTTTGCATTTGAGAGAGCAAACTTTGAAACAAAACACATGTCAGAATCAGGTCCTTCAAGTTTGCTTCTTGATTCATCAACAGTAATAAGGCCTCAGCTCTTTAAAGCAAGTGCCCATATGCTAATATTTCCTATTTTTAAGGAGATTATGTACGAGAACATAACAGTCAGCGTGCTGTCTCAGAACAAACATCTCTCCCAACTGCCTGTCCCTGACAGCAGCTGAGAGCGGATGTCTAAGAAAGAGCAGGAGAACTACACAGGCAAGGCCCCCCTGGTGGGCTCTCCCAGCAGCCGACCATCTAAGGATCAGAGACTTCCGGTGCCAGCGTTCTTTCCACCTATTTAGTCACCCTCAATTAATTTCTCTTTCATGAACCTGTCCAGTTGACCCTTGTACCCATAAAGCACACTGTCTGGCTCCTTAAGTGGACAGACAGGTATCCGCGGTATGCGAGTCGGTAGCATTTTACTGCTGCCGAAGGGAGGAAGGCAAGCAAGGGCTTTTGCAAGGCTGCGTGCTGAGCAGCTCGTGATGTCATGCCCACCCTCACGCAGGCATGTGATGGAATCAACAAGCATCAGGAGACTTCCATGAGATAAAGGCACCAAGCTCATGGGGATGTGGCATTTAGGAACCCGAAAACAAACTCAGGATTCAAGTTTTAAAGCCAAATGGCTAAATTCAGCCTCTGAGCATCTTAATGRAAGTAGAATCTCGCGGGTGGATCTCGGTTTAAAGTTAAGTGCTATAAAGGCAATTCTGGAGAAAGCAGAAGGTAATGCAGAGGCAGATTATTTTCCAAGTTCTGACTTTCTGAAGGCGCAATTAGTAAGCAACATTCTTAAATAATGATTTTTAGCTACTTCCCCATAAGAACTYGGTTGTAGTGACACACTTTAAATGAAGATAGAGAAAGAAATGAGGCTACATAGAAATACTTCAGACACTACCATGATTTTGCAGCCAGAATTCCACTGCTGAAAAAAAGATCACGAGAGTAGAAATAGATCATCACAAGTATCAAAGCAAAAGTTATCGCTTCCTGGCATTCTGAAAGATTTACCCATAACCCTCCTTACTGCTGTGGCAGCAAGACCCGCAGTACTTAAGTCCTACTTAAGCATTCAAAAACAGTCTTTAAGTGGGATTGAAGGGAAGCATAACMACCATGCTGATCCTTTGCACAGAGAGGATTTCTACCATCTGTGCTCAAGATGGAAGCTATTCAGCACAGCATCTGTTCAATTGATCCTCCTGCACAGCAAATCAACAAGTTACCTTTCCTTCTGGGAGCTGTTTTGTGGTGAAACTTAACTATATATTATCACCTAAGCTAGTCCTATCACAAAGAATTATTATCCCCATTTTATGGATTCAAAATGAAACAGAAAAGATGGAATATGAAGGCATGGAAAGCCTCTTTGGCAAAAACTGGAAAGATCTCYGGATTGAAACCCAACCTTGGCCACAGAAGGCCAAAGACTATGCACACACACACAGAATAAAACCTAGGCAAATCACCTAACATCTTTGGCTCCTGCCTGGAAAGCACAGGCCAAGAGTGCTCTCACTGCCTGCCAGAGGACAGAGAGGAAAAGGTCACGATCTCTCCCTTGCTCTGCACCAGCGCACACATTTCATTCTTAGTTGGGATGCTAGCGCTGTCTCTCTGATTTATACTCTCCAGAGACCCCTGGAAAGAATCCTGGCCAAGCCAGCCACAACACTTTCAGGATTCCTACAGCACGTAATTCAGTAATTTTCATCCCTAACTGTGCCCCCAAGAGCCATGGACTAGCCTTCTGCGTGCAGACCTATCACTTAGGAATTCATGYTCTCTATAAATAGAAATCCTTAGGCCTGTAAGCATATCTGACTGACACACACTAGTTTGTCACTGGAAGTGTTGGTGAACTTGCCATTTACAAGGCACACCCACATGAATCCCCTCTAAACGAGGCACAGAAGGGGAAAATCCAGAGAAAGAAAGTAATTTCTCATTTTGTTTTGTTTTGCCTCAGTAAGTATTCAGTCAGTAGCAAATACTATTTTTTCACAAGTACACCAACAATGTCTGAAATACACTTTAAACTGTTCCTTTCTCTCGAAAAGCCTGTACACTGTTAACACGCACTCAGATAACAACTCAGTTTTGCACACGAACCTTCACTTTCCTGATTACAGCTCTGCCCCAAGTTGCTATTCAGGGATAGAGAGCTGTTGTGCTAAGCACTGTACGTGGTACACCATACAGCTCTCCCATAATGGAAGCTAAGCTTTATACACATTGTAGCCTTGAACAGTTACACAACCAAATCTACAGTGTTTTTCTAGGACAGTTTGGGACTATAAGGGTTTATGGATTGAGTACATGACCATATTGTTTCAAGTAGCCCTGTGAACAGTTTAAAAGTAAAATTACAACATCTTTTATCTTCTCTTTTCTGAAGGACAGAGAAATAAAAGAACTCCTTAGTGTCTTTTTCTCTCTCTTTTTCCAAATCAAGCCAAACGAAAAGATCTAGCTAGAAAAGATGCAAAATGAAATTTCCTATGTCCAGCATTCAGAACTGACTGTATGTAAGCGATCACAAAACTCTGTTACCTGCTGCTCCCTGAATACACATCTTAGCTTCATACTCTGTCAGCCTTGTGCCATTAGCTATTTTTGCCTTTCAGGCATCCTCCGTATTGAAGAATTCTGTTCATCTAAGTCCCATCTTTAGTCCTCCTCTTGTATGTTTGCCATTTTGCAGCCAGCACATTACGGCAAACATTTGGTATAAATAAGCACAAGTCAGATTTGTCATTGCACAAAGCCAGCACTACAAGAAAAATTAATTGTGCTTCAAGGTATAAAGCTGCTGTCTTTTTTCATCAGAGGAAAGAAGCACTGTTCCTCTCATTGTAGCCTCTTATTTGGATAGATAGCAAAAATATCATCACTGTTGTCTGAAGCACTGATAAAGGCCAAAGGAAGACAGGGGCTAGGAAATGAGATAAACCATTGGTCTGACTCAGCAGATCATACTCTTTTTTAATCAAGTTTCCTGAAGATTTGAAACAGATCTTCCCATTTTCTCTAAAATCAGAACAGAAAGAGAGAGTTTTAGAGCCTTTCAAGCTGTAAGAACAGGAGGAAAGGCAGGCCTACTTAACAAGAGTAGTATCAGCTGACATGGGAACCCATACATTGACTTACTGAACAGATTCCTCCCACAAAAAGCAACAATAGCTTGCTCCTTCTCATGCAACTCTATAAACATTCAGTACTTCCTATAGCCATGTATCTATTTTAAAAAAAGTTAAATCCATGCTAAAAAGGCAAAGCTACAAGACAGGGCAGGTCGGAGAAGGCTGAGTTTTCCATTTTAACTCTCTCACGTGCTTCACAAGTATCTAACACCACATGAGTTTTCAAAGATAACACCAAGAAAAGGCAAYAGTATGTTGCATAAGAAAAACATTCTGTGTAATTAGGGAATAATGAAGAGCTGGCACAGAACGCAACAGCCATCTTCATTGCATCTGTTTTTACTGGTGTTACACCACTAGAACCAAGTGGTGCTACAAATGCCCTCAAAAGCAGCAGAGCATAATCAGTCTAACA
>NW_028187077.1:1046533-1118061 GCF_003343005.1 Rhea americana
GTTCACCATCTAAGATGAACAGAAAATCTAAAATAAGATTTGTGGTTAGGACAAACATAAGCCTATTATCAAACCTCTCTGAGACATTACTGGAAGCTTACATTGTAAAAGTAAAGTCAAATTTTACATACTCAATTACGCACTTCACATCCCACTGCAAGTAAATGCAATTAGCCTCATTTTAGGACTCTCTGGGAGAGAACAGATTCACAAACTTAAAGAAAGTAATCTGGCATGGATAAGTATTATAAATGAACCCTAAATTCGAGCAACTTATTTTCACAATCTCTATTCACATTAACAGCCCCTATCTTTACTTTGGTCCCTTAAAGTTCAGCACTTGATTGAATAAACACTGTATATTCAAATACAGCAATATCGACAAGAATTGGTACAATATTTCATGACACTGCATTTGTATAAGAAACTTGACTGTTCCTCTGTTCAATTTAACTGGCCTCTCATATTCATCTAATTACTCCTTCACAGTTTAAAAAATAAATAAATAAATAAAACTGCTTCTAGAATGCAGAAATCTGAAGTTCACCACAGATTTTGGAAAAAGAGACACTGTAAAAATGCCTTACTGGTTTGTAGTGTTCCTTCCCAACAGCTCCAAAACCAAAAAGAAAATAATTTAGCTCTACATCGAGTTGTCTGTTTTGCAGGTTTGGGGGTTTTGGGGGCCTAGGACCCCAAAAAAGAACTCACTGTAAAGGATGTTTCACAATTTTGGAACACCCATAGATCAGTCAAGCAGATAAATATGCATATGATCTCAAGAACTTAAGACTGCATGGTAGTTTCCTAAAGGAAAGGATGGACATTTTTTTCCTTGGGAGATTCGGAATCAACCAGAATACATACCAGCAAACAGACTCAGACTTCAAGGCAATTGGATTTGAATCCCATCAGTAAATGGCTGGTTTGTTCCTAATAAAATACAAAACTTACCCCCTTTCAGAGTTTGGATAACAGCTTTAGTAAGGTCAGTTAAGATAGGTACATCCTATATACTGTATTTGCCCTACTTTTAAGCATCTTTTTTTCCCCAAGCATTTTTGTTGGTTTAAACAAAGTTGCTGAACTTTCTGCTTTTGCCCAGCTGTGAGATCCAAATAAACTAAAAGCCTCAGAATAATTCTCAGGTCAAAACTATGAGATCYAAAGGAAAAGGGCTAATTTCACAGAGTTTTGATACTGAACCACACGGCCAAGCCAGACTCATGCAGTAGGTTTTAGGAAAATGTGTTTACCCAAAACTGGATAAACAAAACCTGTGAGGATTTCACCCACAACTACATTTTTAAAGAGTTCATTCTTGGCACAGATGGGGACAACTCCCATTAGCCTGAACGGAAAATTCACCTGCTTATGCCAGGATTAACTTTGGTCTCTAGCATCTGCAAATAAGGCAGAAGATCTACTTCCCCACAGCTAACTGAAGTTTCACACCTTCATAAATTCGTTCTTTTTGATGAGGTACACAGCAGCAAAACAGTGGTCAATCAGGATGTGGGCTAGTTTGTTTTCAGAGATATTCAATACGCAGCAGACTGCCATATTTAAGCAATAAAGAACACTGCTTCTGTCCATCTTAAGGACTTGTTTGGAATTATAAAGACATATGGTATTTTTAGAGGCTGAAACAAACATACTGACTCACACTCACCACTGCCAATAGAGAATAAGGCAGATTTACTGATGCAACCAATGTTCCACTTCAACATCTACTTTCCCATGAAACCTCAATGTTTTATTTTAGCTGCAAAAAGGTTTATTAAAATTCCACAGCCACATGATAATTCTGTGAACTAAGAAGTGCAATGCAATGCTTAGAGATCTATATAATTCTGCTCCTTTTAAAAATTACTCTCAGCTGTATTCAATATTCCACCCAGTTCATGTGCTGTTCAAGGGAAAAGTGAGAATAAAACTTGTTTCTATGATGTTTTGCAAAATGAGATTTGGGCTTTTATCTTCATCCCTGTTACTAACTGTAACTTTGGACAATTTACTTAACACTTTGTAGATTCATCTTACCATGCTCAATTWGCAGATAACAGTGATTTGTATTTGTACTACAGTAGCACCTTCCCTCTCCTTCTTGCAAGTCCATGGTTTTTATATAATAATAAGAGACAGACATGGCTGACGAGCATGCATGCATGCTTACTTACCCATTTCAGTAACAGTCTGGAGCTTAAATTCTAATGCCTATGTCTTTTTAAATTTGTTAGATGGAAGATGAGGAAGACTGTACAGTTATCACTTTGTTGCAAAGACACCCCTTAGACACAGAGTAAGGATATCTTCATAAGAAGTTACCTAAGCGAGGGTCTCCAATCTTCCCTAAATATTTACTTGTCCAAAGGCAATGAGCAGAGTGAATGACAAAGTGCTTTTCTCCTAGATGACAGCAAACAAAAAGCACAGGAAAATTTTATACTGTAGTGAATCATATGCATATTTTGACTGGTGGAAGTTCTGCCAGAGAATGGAAAGAAAGATTAATTTAGTTGGTTTATCCCTTCCCTTGACTTCCACACAGACTAGAACAGTAACTTCTTACAAAGCCTGCCCACATCCTGGCTGCCCTCCAGGGAGGCACTGGTGTATGCAGGCAGTGTATCAGACGGCACTTTGTCCCTGCCAGGATGTGGTCTGCCTTTGTAACAAGGCCTATGTAAATGGCTGCCCATGAGCCCTTGCAAGCCCACGGCGGCAAATACCACTTGCTCCTTCACTACACATAAATGAACAGTAACTACCTCAAAGCAGAACAAACAATATAAGAAAAGAAGAGGAAACATCTAGATTTAACCAGATTAACGATAAYGGCTCTCCTGAGGAAAGGCTCCCTTCGAGGAGAATTCGGGGAATTATTAGCAGTCATTAACCAAGTTGCTAGTTTGTGATGTGCCACACAGCGAAGAATACAAGTCTATGACTTCCCTTGTAAAAGTCTTGGGAGGAATATTAACTGTGCAGAAGACAAATTAGTCACAGTGCAAACTGACATCCTGAGCATTTCACGTTTGTTTTGCCTCCCCGGCATTTCACTAAAAATAAAAGCAAGAGAAGAAATATCTATACAAGGCTTAGAAAATGCACTGGAGAACCTCCAAAAAGGCCCCCAACTCTTCTACTGCATTGAGCACTCTTTGCTCATCTTGAACCCTTACTTTTGCCCCTCAGTTTAGCCTAGAACACAYGAAATCAGAAAGAAAAAAAATGTTTATCACAAATTGTTTATCACACATTGGTATTGAAAGGGAAGAGAACAACAAACAGCAAGAAATCTCAAGCGATTTTCCGCCAACTTTCTTACCTTAGTCCTACCACCCTGTCACTAATGCACAACCCCAGGGAAAAAATACTAGGTTCTCTCTGTGTACATTAAAGTCTTTGTTGTATTAATACAATCCAGTTTTTATAAAATTAAAAGAACTTCTTTATTACAAGAAGTTTTCAGGGACTTAGGATTCAATTTCTGAAAGAAAAGATTAAGATGACTGAAACCAGAAGTATTGATATTGCACTGAAGGAACGGGTGCTGGTAGCAAGCTCTTAACTCCTCRGCAGATGAAGATCTTGCAAACTGTATTCAAATCGGAGCAGAGCCAAAAATGCTATGAAAGCAGTAAGAGACAGGAACAGCCAGATTTGCCCCTCTTATGATTCGCATGAGATACCTCCCYGTGTACTCTATCACCTTGCCTAGAGAAAAAGCAGTTTCACGTGACTATTAGACCTTGATGAATCACATTTGGATACTGACACACTTGGAACACCACAAAGGTAAGGTTGTGTCCAAGCCTATGGGGCTGGCATGGAAGTTAYGCTCCTCTCAGGTAAAGGCCAAGCTTTTCAGCAATCCAAGCATCAGGTCACCAAGTCTTAAAGCAGCCCCTCTGCTTTCCTCAGATTTTACATCAGACAACCAACACTTAAAGCATAAATGGAAAGGTAAGACATATGGCATCCTGGAGCCACTGTTTTTGCAGCCACCTCAGGCAAACTGACCCAATTCAGGCCATCCTGACCCCATTCCAGAAGAGAAAGAAAACTRTTTTCTCTAGATGTTTACACTTGATTTTACACTGGTCAGGTAATATTGCGACCTCTTGTATATCAAGCAATAGAAAATAAAACATTTTGAACTATTCCAGAAAAAAAGTCTGCTCCTGCAACYGCTGTAAATCCAGGACCTTCTCAGGGAATACCGTCAGTGAAACTCCTAACATCAAGCTGGCAGAGAACAGTTAGCAAACCCAGTCACCTAGTTCTCTTACAACAGTAATCAGCAAATTTGAACCTCTGGTCAGCTACTCTCTTTCTTTGAAATAAGTGAGGACCATATATCTTCCATAGCTCCTAAACAGAGCCTCACTGGCAGCCAGGCAGCAGAGAGAAACTGCAAGCTGCRTACAACACCACTGACAACATTCAACAGTGTCAGTAGGCTCCTTGCAGAGCACAGCTCATCCCTCCTGGTTTAGGAAGGTGCTTCTCTAGCCAGGTCCAGAGCCCAGCAGAGAGGAGTTTTTCCTTCAKATTACTCTGACAACTGTTTCTGTGCAGTACAGAAGGGGTTCAACAGCACTTTTGATCTTCATTTACTGTTGCGTCAATGATTTGGGGGGAGAAGGGTTGGTTTTTTTTGTATACCAAGTACTCCCTGCTTACACTGCTGTGTTAGCTGACAGGCTAGTTATGGTTGAGGGCTGAGTTAGGAACAGATACAGCAAAGGCTAACTTCACAGTTTCAAGATATTTGGAATTAGTGCACTAGAACCTGCACTAGAACCAACAGGACACCTAGCTAAAYCTGCTTTTCTCTTTAATTTCGGTTATAATCAACACTGCAGTTGTGATGTACCAGAATATCTTTCCAAAAAAATTAACCTTAGCTTTACAAATCACTGGCAACTCCCACTACAAAGATTTTAATTTGGGAATAACATGATTTTTGTGATATAGCACCATCTCCAACAAGTTCTTGCTTTTGTTCTGTTTTAGCTGTTTTTCTCTTCCCAAAGCACCACTCTTTTCCCCAGCCAGTTACTCTCTATTCCTCTCTCTGTTTAATTTAAAGTGTTTTTATCATAATTACAAGCCTTTCAGCTGGTACCTTAGTCTTAGCCTCAGCAGGAAATGATATGCAAAATATACTTTCATGCATCTGACAGTCCCCAAAACTACCGGTCATATAAATTCTGCCAATTTACTCTAATTAAATCTAAGCAGTGTCGTGTGTGCTTAAGTGGTCGATCTGTCTTGAAGTAATTATACCTGAAGGCAGGAATACATCAGGGTTTCCTCCTCTTGGAATTAAATTCAGATGGGCAACTGAGAAACAGTCAAGGAACATTTGCTAATGATTAAATCCAAATCACATCTCCTTTCAGTGTTCTTACCAAGTACAAGCTGCTGCATGGATGCTGATGGATTTGTGAAGGAAAAAGGCAGATGGTACAAGGCACTTGTCAGCACTACACTGCCTACACAAGGCTCTCTCTCCCCCACTGCTACAGACTCACACACTGAAGCGATGCATTAGGGAGTCAAAATGAGACACTGAGACAATGCAACGTATTCTAAGACATGCTCACTAGCTTTTGCTAGACTTCATGCTATTCTTAGCCATTTTGTTTCACTTGCAAGGTAACGACTGCACTTCCTAGCGATCTGCCTAATTCACCTTTATTGTTAACACAAACATGTTGCATGCCAGCACAAACACGACAAAAGCCCTCTTCCACTTCTGATGTGTTCAGGGCTCCTTCTCTCCCCCCGCTGTGGAAGTCTGTGCATTTCCTTTGGCTTGTGAGGACAGCTGAGTATGGAGACCTTCAGATTGTAAATAGATTCTTTATGAGAAGTTCCTCCTTTGTGGAAGCAACAACGTATACAGGCAAATGCTTCAATGTCATGTTTCAATGTAACCAGACACAGCAGAAGTGCAGACAGAGCTCCCAATGAGAAGACTGTTGAAATCCCACCTTCTAGTCTACAATGTCAGRAGATGTCTCCCATGTCTTGAGGGATACTTTACAGAAGACCAAAGGAGACTTCTAAAAAGAGGCAATCATACTGATTCRGCTGGGAAAGGATGAAGGGATCCATTGCTGCATTCAAATCCTCCCTTCCTGCTTTCACGTACAGAGCAAGGAGTGTAAAAGGCAGAGAGGGAATGAGAACAGAGAGACCATTAACCAATAACCACGCTTACACAACCATACATTCAGTGCCACTCAGCAACACGTAACTCCAAATTCACACCACTCCCAGCTCAGTGCTCAGAGATTGTTAGTCAGAAGGATGCTTACTTTGGCCCTTTGAGAGCTGACAAATTCAACTTTMTCTCTCTGGGATCTGACTAGCCCATCCTGTCACACAGGAAGATGATTATTAATGACAATGTGATGAGTAACTTTTCAAATAGGCCAAAATGATCTGAATATCCTAGTAAGAATTCTCACTCTTTTTTGGTTCAGTGAGATGATGCTAAAGCAGCAGGATATAGCAGGATATAGGAAGACAATTACTTCAGCAGGGACAAAACTCTCTGCCATTCAGGAGATAACAGTATGCACCTGTAAAAGCTTAATTAGACATATTGCTAAAAGATTAACTTAAGTCCAAGCCTTCAAGAACATCATTTGAAAGTGGCAATAAACAATAAAAGATCTGAAAGATGTGTGCAACTCTTACACACAACCTAGCCACATTTCATCTGTTTTGGGGTGGGTGGCAGGGGAAGAGGTGTTTCATCAAACCTAAGTCCTCTCTTTCTCTTCTTATCTTCTCCTGTTTCACACAAACATGCTTTTATTCTGATTAGATATCCCTCTTAATATTTTAATCTAACTAGGAGTCTGTATTTTTTTGTTCTTTTATTACAATAAAATACAGCTTTATTAATCACAACAGGCCAGCTTTTTTCTCTCTCTCTCTGGCCTCAGTGCTTCCCAAAAGCTCAGAAACAGATCTCTTTAGTGTACCTAAAATAATCTGTTGGTACTAATCCAGTAATATGCTAGATTTTCAAAATGTAAGTATAAATACAACAGAGAATTCCATGGCAGAAGTTATCATTTACTTTGTGTTCTGTAAAATACTTCCATGCATTATCCTGCTAAAATACTTTCCCCCCACCACCACCTTTTTAAAAGTTGTTTTAGCATTAACAAGATTCCCAGTATTGTGCACAGGGGAATAAAAGAGAAAAAAAAAAAAAAAAAAAANAAAAAAAAAAAAAAAACGCAAACCTAGCTCTCTGTCACCAAAGCAGGTTAAGCAGAGGCAACTGTGTTCTCAATATATTTCATTCAAAGCATTCCCCCAACATAGTCTCCAAGACTGCATTTTCCATTTCAATCTCTCTAAAAAAGATTGGTGGCAGCTTGACAGTTAATCACTATTAATTGTGAAGGTGAGTACTGGGATAGGTAACTTGTCCACTGTGAAGTCAGCTGAGCTAGTAACTTCACTTTATTCAGCTTTCCCAAGGCATATCAGATGATACTAATTTCAAATTACCATCAGTAGTAGGCAGGTGTATGTCTGTGCCCTAGCAGTGAAAGTTAGGAAGACACTAAGCTTATCTTCTGTCCATTTTACCACAGATAAAAACAGACTAAATATAGCTTTTACCATCGAACATGATCCCAATAATCTAATCCAAGTTTAAGGTTTCTCAGTCACAGTGCTCTTGCCATGATTTTCCTTGAGAATATTTACCCTTTAAATAAAAAAAGGGGGGGGGAGGGAAGAAAGAAA
This sequence comes from Rhea americana, assembly GCF_003343005.1. Lineage (NCBI taxonomy): Eukaryota > Metazoa > Chordata > Aves > Rheiformes > Rheidae > Rhea > Rhea americana. Next base: position 1,054,319 of record NW_028187077.1, read on the forward strand.
AAAAAAAGAAAGAAAAAAATAAAGAAAAGCAGGGGGGAGGGAGGCCAAACATGCTCTCTGTGGAGACATTTAAAATTCCCTTCCTTCCCCTGGCAGGAGTAATGTGCATATCTTCATCTTTTGGGCATTTTCCAAAGTGCTCAGCTCCGGAATTTACATACTGTGCTTGCCACAGCAAGCATCCCTTTAGACTAACGTGCCTCTCTACCTCTCCTGTACTGGTCTATATTCTGTCACTCCTCCTTTTCCACAGAGCTTGCAGTAATGAGTGGACAACTTCTTTACAGCAATTGCGGTCTGTCAGAAAAAACAAAGGAAAGGAAATGTGTATCATTTAGCTATCTACTTAATTTTAGTGTAACAATTCCATTTTTAGGTACCCAGAGTCTACAATAGAATAGGCACATCCAAGTTTAGCACACAAATCTCTAAATAAGCCTGTTACTTTACAAAACCACAGCGCAGAATAGCAATTGTTTCTGGCATGGTAACCACAGTGATTGAGAGATGCTCTAAGTAACTTGTTTTTTAAAGGAGAAACTTCAGTGCTTGGTGGTAAGCTCTGAAACCACAGATATAAATGGATTAGGCCATGAGCACAGCAAACAATAGTTCCTTTACTTTGGCTTAGGTCTGTTTTCACAAAGCTAGACAGTACTTTAAAAAAATTAAAAAAAAAAATAATAAAAAAAAAATCTCCTTGCTCTTTCCAATATTAGCGGAGAGCAGGGTCAGGAAAGACATACTTCCTGCAAGCCCACACCAGGACACGTTAATATTATCAAGCCTTTTGCTTTGGTCCCAGGCTATTCTTACTTTGCTTGTAACACCACATAAATGTTTGACTGCTGTTTTCAGTCCACGTAACAGCTATATTACTGGAGGTTCCAGTCTGCTGTTTTTCTTCGAAGCTAGGCTTCGGTCTTGGTTAATGTTTGCCCAGAAATATGTAATTGCGGACTTCCTCCTCATAAACCGTTCCAGAGCGCTAAGGCTGCCATCCTTCCATGCTATTATTATCTGTGTGCCTGCAGGCTAGAGCAGGGTGTGCGCTCACATTCGAGAGGACAGATAACCCTTTCCTTGCAGGGCTCCGCAGCACTCAATGCCTCTGATTGCAGCGSCTGCTACTAGAGTAGACTAGGCTACGTGCAAGCGCTGCCAGTGCAATTTTCTGTCTYTAGATTATAGAATAAAAGTAGTTTCAACACAGGCCTAGTAGGCCACAAACAGATACAAGGGAAACCAAGAATAAAACAGACTTTTCAAGCTATCTGCTTCATAGTCACTCCATGTATTTGTGTGCGCTTCTCAATTCTCTATTCTGCCAGGTTTTCCACTCATTAAAAAATTCATTTAAAAAACCCACTTATTTTGTATGTTTTCCCTGTATTCTTAATTATTCTCATCTAAAGTAGAGAAAGAGAAAAATTGGAATAATGATTGCATAAAGTTCAGATTTTCAAATATCCTGAATTATATTGATGAGAAACATTTTCTTTAAAAAAAAACCATAAACAGAACATTTATTAATTTAATTTTGGACACACAGGTTCAAGCCAATATAGTGCCAGAAATACTGTATTACCAGTGATACCAAAGCCCCAGGCATTAGCAGATAGGTAATGTTCAGAATTTAGAGTGGTGAACATTACCAATAAAGCAAGCCCAACTTATCTTGAACTAGTGAAAGTTTTTTGGTTTTTGTTTTTTCCTTAAAAAGCTCTCTTCACTGAGGCATTGCCCACACCTTCCAGGAATAACATGGAGAAAAGCTCCATCTCCATCAGCGGCTTAATCTCTGCAATGTTACATAAAATGACCAGAAGCTTGGCAATAAAACAAACTCAAGAAACCTGAGAAATTAAAGAGATCAAATCTCTTCAAACACGTTGTAGGTAACAGGTCTTTTAAGGTCTTTCCCAGATCCCTACTGGTGATATGCTGGCATGCTTTCTGATTCTGACATTCCCTCTTTCCCCTCCAACCATCCGCATCTGGGACACGTTGGAGTGGCTAAAGGCTCTCATTCAGCTTATTCGCCTGGATTGCATTTAAGTAGAAAAGAGAGGAAAGAAGTCAGTATGAGCCCAGAGTCTCACCCTGGTATAGACTGAGGGTGCATCCAGCACATGCATCTAGTTCAAGGCACTCGGAGGACTTTCCTGAGTCCAGTGATACAGGTGTAGTCTAAGAGGCTTGTTATCCTTGAGCAGGCAGATCACACTGACCAAGGCCGATCAGGCAGAACTCATGCACTAAACAGAATAAACCTGTGTCCAAGCTCCTCTGTATGGAGTGATTAGTGAATATCTGGAATGCAATGAACTAAGGCAGCACCTTGGGTGGAGGAACGGTACAGTAAGAAGCCCTTCCTTCCCTCCAAATTAAAATTCTTTGACAAGAGCAACTGCGTATTCTTCCTGAACTTACCTTAAAAATTACACAACAGGTTAAAGAAGGGCTACATTCCATGTGAAAATAAAATACGGCAGAAAGATATTCTAAAACAGAATAGAAAAACAGTGATAGCTTAGAAATCTTTGGGATGATTTATGGTTAAAAGGACAAGGTTATTTTTGGAAGGGAAGGAGAACAAATCAAGCTGCAAGATAACAACGCAAAACTCCACTGACGTTTATGACAAAGAGAAATTACTGGAAGACTGCATTTACTCTCAAGGCAATTACAATTTGCCATACAGAAAAGGTCACCTGGTCCAGTGGGAAGTGGTAAGGATGTTGGGCACCCATACAATAGAAACAATGTTTCAAGTCAGTAACAGTGTTACAAGATTGACAAACCCTGTGGTAATACCAGGCTGTTAGCCCAGACAAGCATACACAACAGTGCTGTTCACACGCTGTTGCATGTCCTAACATACCAGGGTCCCACCGTGTTGCACARCCAAAACCTCTGGGGTTACTACCATCCCACAGCAGCACAGTTGATGTCACAGGGAAAATCCAGCTGCATGCACAACACAGAATATCACAGGTATTGGGCAGGTATTGCTAGCTACCTTGCCTAACAGCTTGATCATAAATATTTGTAATAGTTTGATTGATCAATAATTGTAATTTTAAAGGTACCTTYTGGTTAAATGAAGAATTAATGTAAAACTCAATTATATTATAGGGCTCTTCTGTTAAATGATACTGAAATCTCAGAGCACCAGGAGTGAYAGTAGACCTGACAGAATAGTTCCTGAATGACACCACCAAAAGGGATGTTATTAGGATATTGAAACAAGGAGAGATTTAAAGCAGCATTGTATTGAAAACATGCATCACAAACTGAAGCATAGTGAAAGGCTGTGTGCATCTGTGGAGATTTTTCAGAATTTACACACTTGTAATCTCTTTGATTTTGCTTCACAAAATAGATGGTATTTTTTCCTTACGCATTCCTAGATATTAGTGAATTCATTTGTGAAGAAAGTAAACTATTGTGTTGTACTTTGAAGACTTAGTTCACTCCACTAAAAACACATGAATAAGATAATACCTTTCTGTTAGGAAACAACTGCTGGAAATTTTCCATGAATTTACCAATAAAGCCAACCCAAAACAGCAGCAAATAGTGCTGCCCTTCCCAAATCATTCTAAGTCACTGCAGTATAGAGCTGTATGGACGTTCACACGCTTATGAGCAYGTATACACAAGCTTAAATGAGGTAGCCAAGCTTAGCTGCTTTGGTTGGCCCAAGGGAGCAAAGCTTTACACCTCCTGCTGTTAGAGGAAATGCTCTGGAATATTCAGTAACAACAGATGATCAAGATACCTCCACTTCTTCCCTGAAAGAGATGTGTTTGGAGAAGCAGGACTATCTTTTCTCACAAAGTGTTCCGTAAGTTTCCAACCATTTGCAGGTACCAAAGTACAATGCCATAAATAAAGTGCTAAAGATATTTGCATTAGAATGTTGAAAGTCAAAAGCTCCTCTATAAATATTTAGTTTAGCAAAATATTCAACAAGGTCAACAGAAGTTTGCTTCAGTAAGAAGTAGTAAAAACCTGAAGATGAGCTACAGGATTGGGCCTTCGGTGTATAGCAATAACAAACTGAAAAAAAGAATGAGTAAGATCATTTTTGAACAAAAGTCCCCAAAAAAGTCAGCTTATTTCTAGAATGCTGATCGGCTACTAAAGATTTGTCCTAATCATTTGCAGAATCAGACACCTAAAATAGTGCGTTTTTTATGGCAATGTGCAGGATTAATTTATTCTAATTTGTCACCCAATGATTGCTGACATAATATAAACGCTCTCTCTTATGTTCATGTGTTCTCTGTCATACTTGTGGCTAGAAATACGRTTATGCCTTAAAAAATAGGTAGGGTAACAGAAGTACAGATATACAAGGGTGGCTACTTAGTTCCCTAAGCTAGGGTGTATATTATCAGTCTTCTGATATAGATGTCTAGTGTCTGTTTGTTACATAGATCACCTATAGCACAAATACTAAGATCTGTACTTTGCCATTCCCCCCAAGAAATGCCTGACTCCTAAGTCATGCTTTGCGCAAAGCCCTTGTGTAAGTGCAGCACTTAAGAAAGTCTAACCTGCAGAAAAGCTTCCTGTTCAGACTTTTGTCAACAGATGCATGTACCACAAGTATTACTGTTGACAGTGAACGCTTTATTATAGGGCAAAAGATCCTCACAGGAATGTAAGTCAGCAGTTTGAGTGAAGAATTTCTGATGTGCATCAACACACAAATGTTTGATGCCTAATCCTTGAATATGATTTTTATGGCTTGATTTCAACAGGACTTCAAGGACAAATCTTTAGTAGCYGATCAGCTGTTGACCTTGTTGAATATTTTGCTAAACTAAACACCGATTTCATAGAGCACCACAGTCATCCCTRTGCATAATGTATACATAAGTATACTACAGAAGCACCAGGAAATTCTGGCCTATGATGCAAAACTCCCAGCTGAGCTGTTACAGACCTGGTGTTATTTCGTGCTGTATTTAATGCCCACCTATACATGCTCARGGCACACAGCATAGCTTTTTTATTTTTTGCCATGAAAAAAAAATGTTATGCCCACAAGTCACCTGTTTTAGCAAGGAGATCAAAAGGGATTTAACAGTAGCCCAGAAGTGCTTTCTTTCTGGCAATTGGCTGAGCAATTCTCAACACTGCAAATCCACAGAAAAACTGGACACAGAACTGCCCAACAACTATTCTGAAGGCTGCAACCACTCTGAAAGATAAGGAATAAATCAAATTAGCTCACGGCAAACAGGACTGCACTCCTTGCATTCTTTCTCTCCCACATCCTGCAGGATGACTGCTACCCTGGCTGAATTGAAATCCCTGCAGAMACACATGGGGTATCAAGGTCACTTGCGATCTCTCAGTCTGTCAGCACCTTTGCTGGGGGTAAGGTATCTTACAGATTTTATCTTTCCTAACCTTTCTGCCTGCTTACAGGTATATTCTGCTTTCTACTTATTGGTATTTCTAAATGTTTATTTGCACACAAAAATTGCATCACCCTAATATTAAAACTCTGCTGATACACATCATTTTGCATGCCATCCATTTAGTTTTAACCAGCAAATTTAAACCTATGAGCACTCACATACAAAAGTATTATCAATTTAACTAAAGCTGATATTTTAAAAATTGAATTAGCACAAATTGCCAACTAAAAATTCAATCTTCAGTCCTCTTTAGACAGCTTCCTAGCAAGGCCCTTGTGAAAAAGATCGGAGCAACAATAATAAAAATCACTGTGAGAAGGTGGAAACAACAAATACAGGAAATTAACAATGCTTCATGTGTTCAGGCGACATTGAGGTTTGTGGATTCCCCCAGCATTCCCTGGTACCCCTTACATAACAGCCCCTCGAACACCTTTTACTTTTCATTCAGTCACAGAATAATTTACACTGGAAAAGAGCCCTACCTAGTCCAACTCCCTGCTCAAAGCAGGTCCAGGTAGATCAGGTTGCTCACAGGCTTGTCCAGGAAACATGAGACTCAGTATTAAAGAACTGGGAAAAACATTAAACATTTTTCAAGCACTGGGAAAATCATAACACATTTCCAGGGGATCATTTAGAGAAGTATTTAAAGTTAACGCAAGGAGTCTGAACGGAGCTGCTGGGTTTCAGTCCAGTTCCTACGCCTCACACATCAGCCGTGAACTACAGATCCCACTACTTCACTGGCCCATGACTGGCCTTACCACAAGGGTCCTAAAATTTAGAGCTTCATATTCTATACACAGAATTAAGAAATCTGTATAAGGTTACTGTGACAATCACAACTGTTCCCTGCACAGCACAGGGTGGTTTCATTAACAAGCATTTATAAATTTGGGGAAGTGCGTTTTTAAGTCAGCTATAATTAACCTAAAAGTGAAGAGATCAGGTCCTTACCTGAAGCAAAATAGTACTTGTTAATCAACACCAAGTGGCAAATTAACTCACAATTTGATTTTATCAAGGAAATGCTTTCCTTAATCAGGAAATCTTGCATCTTCTACGGAAACAGAAGAGGCAAGTGAATTATACCAACCACTGCCTGGTTTATACTGAATTATTCTCAGCAAATACATTCAAATCTTACCGAAAGACAAAACCCAGAGTATGGAATAACAACTGATCACTCATATCAGGTGCACACACTTGGTTTCCACAGAATTACTCATCTGTGTGAGGTGTGACATGTGATGAAGGACCCTTCTTAATTCACACACACATGCCTTGTAAACAAATGGCAACTGTTCCTATGACTAAGTAGCTACTTCGTACGCATTTTGACTTAAGTGCTCATGGAGTTTCCAAAAAATGTCACCTTCAAAACAAAAACTACGTACTTCCCCTCCTTTCACTTGTTTTTCAGGAAACCGCATTTGCAGACTTCCTGTAGCTGGCACAGCCTGGGTAAGGCAGGTTGTGTCGTATCCCAGCCCCTGCAAACAGCAGAGCTGCGGTTCCCCAGGGTGATGCATCACAACGCAGCAGGTAAGAAAGGCAGACTAGAAAAAAAGGGGAGGAACTTTGACTTCTTTCTCCCCCTCCCTCCTGGCATGATCTACAGTTGAACAAACTGGCTGCCAAGGGAAATAGGAAAGAGATGCTGTGAGCTTAACTATGTGGTTAGAAAACTTCATCTTTCCAGGAGTTAACACACAAGGCGAAATCCAAAAGGGGGATTTGCACACCTCTCTCCCTCACACATTCAGGTAGTACTAACTACCTTGAAGCTCTGCCCTGCCTAATCCTAAGCCTGCAGGCATCTAGGTCTCCACCAACAAATAAATTCATGATTCAAATCCCAAGACAAGAACTTTCTCAGCTCTTTTTTCTTCTGATGAGATTCTTAGACTAACTTTTCTTCTGTCCACTGTATTTGTGAGTCTTGCTCCAGTAAAGAGGTTGGCTATGATCACCAGAGAAGATGTAGCTCTAAAAAAAGACTTCCTGACAGCAGGTAAGGTTAGGAAGCATCCCCAGCATAGCCAACAGCTCACAGCTAGRGCATTTCCCTGGGATATGAGAAAGTCCTTGCCTAGTCTGTTCAKGAGCAGTGAATGAGAACAGAGCACTCTTCCATATCCCAAAAGACTGCTGAGGAAAGAAAAGTATAAATAGTGGCTGAGAATGAGAGACAAAGTGAAACATTTACATTGCAAATGTTCATTGGAGCAAAGGCCTGGAGTGTCCGTGTCCCCCTCCCCTCCCCCGACAGCTAAGTGTCCTAAACAGGAGGCTGGAGAGTCACCTTCTCTCTTCAGCTTCCCAAATGCTCAATTACTTATGCAAAGTAGAATGACTCCAAAAGAACAAGCCAAGGGCAATTCCCACTCCCAACAGTCTATAGGCGATGGTAGCATAAGTCAATACTACCCAGTGTTCCTGAATCAATAGGCAACCCCCACCACAAGAGCTGATCTGTTCATCCCACCATGGCCCTAAGAGGCAAAGCCGGCACATTACTATGCAAATGTCAYACTAATCAGTTCTTTTATTGCAAATAATTTTAGCAGAAACATCTAACTAATAGATTTACCCAATTATCAGAGACATCTTGAGATGGTGGATTAATCATTATCYCAGAGTGCTGAGTGGGGAGATAGCAAATCAAATCAAGTCCTCACAGAATTTAATCACTTGGAATCTCAATTCAGAATTAAAAGCTTGAGGAATCATTTGCTAATAGCTATTCTTCTACTTTTCAAGYAATAACAATATATCACATATATGCATCACCAAATTATTGTCTCACTCCTCCCCGCAGATTTGTACAGTCATCGACAGCATCTTCTCCCTGGAAGGGGTGACAAAGGACAGAGACCATTCAGAAAGCTTTCCTACTTAGTTTGATGTCCACAGGCTTGTGTGTCAGACAACACAGGGGGTTGTGACAAAGGGATTGCAGCCAGCCAACATTAAATTGTCTTCCGTGAACCTGCACATTCCATTAACGACCCTGCTGTAAAAGCCACTTCAAAGTGTTCTCCCTCTTGAGGTCAGTGTTGTTTTAATTCTCAGGTTCAGCACCTGATCATTAATTGTTCACCCTATCAGGCAAGTAATGCTACTTAATTGGGTCTTGTCTTCCTACCTGCTGGCACGGCTGTTTGCCTTTTTTTTTTTTTTTTTTTGGTTATATGAGCAACTGCCAAAAAAGCCACCCATGCTAGCTGCAGCTTTCACTGCACCTATTCATTAAAATGTGTAATAGCTATTAAATGGTTTAGATCCATTGCTCTTCACTTCTTCTGACATGCACACTGCGAAACAAGTAATCTGTCTTCTCCACTTAGAAATCTTTTGGTTCAAGTACAATACACACCAAAAGAACACCRAAGAGAGAGAAAAATCACTTTCCTCATAAAATCTAGAGCATAAAGGSCAAAAGCAAGATGGGCAGAGGGAGGGAAAGAAACTTTTTCCTGTTAGTATATCTATCTCCTGCATAATGCCAGAATGCTCAACCTCAGCGTGAGGGAAACTATGTTGATGCCCACAAAGCAATTTAGCTTTTGGACTAGTTCAGTCCTGCTTGATTCTACCAAATTGTGAAAGAATTAAAGCTTCTTCATGTAAGTCCTCAGGCTGGACTGACAGAATGAGAGAGGAGAGGGAAATCCTGTCCTCCTTCCCTCGATTCAAATAGCTACCCTCTTCTTTCTTACCTGGCTCCTCCCATCCCCACACCTTCCTCCAGTGTAACTACTAAGATAATATAGAGGATGCAAACAAAATTCTTCTAACACCCTGACTATTAGAATGACTTAGGTAGCAGAAGAATTAGGTTTATGTGCTTTACGAGGAGACTAGATAAATTTTTGCCTTGCTCTGATTTATTTAGCAGACCCAGGAACAAATTCTAAAAGGTAATACGAGCAGATATTACACACAGCTGCATTTCAAACAACAAATATTACAATACTACACAAATACCGGGGAGCACACATTTGTCACCTTATAAGAACTCAGTCCTCCATCTTTCTGCACCTGAGTCTCATTGGTATCAAACTGATCACCATTAACATAATTGGGGACATTAYAGGAGATACCTCAAAACTCCAGAATTAGCTCGAAACACTACAGCTCTTTCTTTCAGCACATGAAGAACTAGCTGAACAGCCAAACTGCTCCTAGCACTGACTAAAATGCATAAGGCACTTCAGTTTTGCTAAGAGTGCTTACTTTGGATATGCAACTCAAGAAATGGTTTGAGGCTAMATTCACAATAATCCTCAGCACAAAACTAGGCTCAAAAAAGTTACTGAAGTCCAGATGCTAAAATAAAGCCTTCAGGAACAGCCTCGATTAGCTGGTAGAGTGTAAGTGCTCCGTCCTTGGAATAGCTTGGCAAGGACCTGTTGGAATCCCCCCAGGAATGAGAAGAGGGGAAGTGAATGCTGTAACAGCTCCCAAAGGGACAGACGCTCCCTTCCTTTCACGTCCTCAGCTCCCTACAGGCAACGGGTCTGGACTCACTAYGCAGGACAGCAAGGGGAGGGCAGATATATTCCCATGTCTTCAACACTGGGCTGACTATAASGAGAACAATTCAAGCCCAAATTATTGATTTGTAACATTGCTACAAACAGAACCGCTTGAATTTTTGCTGCGTTACAAGGCATGTGTGAATGGCTGTTAGTGAAGTGCTAGGGGCCTTCCACGCTCAATGAAGTCAAGGGTTTGAGAGAAGTCAAGCATATATCCCCATCTACCACTTTTTAAGAGCTATCAGCAATTGCAGGCAGAAATCTTCTCATGCAAATAATAACAAAGGACAAGTACATTTTAGATTATGAAGAATTCTGAATTTGCTCCACATTTAAGGCTGTCTGATTTGTGGATTATATCATGCAGGGGAATCTGTTTGAAACCACGATTTTTTTTCCCCCATCATGTCACAGTTTTTCAACACCCTACGATCACTGGTGATGTCTCTTTCTCCTAGTTCTCACTAGAATTTTTCGTACAGCTTACCCAAAGCTTTGGCATCACAGCTGTCACCTCAGAACAGAGACAAACTCAAAGCATGAAAAGAACATCATTTGTGCAGCTTTGTCTTGTTCTGACGCCACACATACAAAGCTTGACCATACCAGTTCCAGTCTCCTCCAGCCACTTAGCACAACCTTTGCTCTAGTCCATAAGCACTTGCTCATACAAGCAATCTGATGTGGTTACACACCATGGGTTCCACATCAGAGCCCTTTGACTACAGTGCTGCATTCATCGCCACATGGTGCATCTCTTAAAGAATACAGTAGAGCTATAAAATGGTAGAGAAAAAGTAGTGTGGAAAGTAATGGGGAGCTTCTGGACCAAGAGAAACTAAATATATTAGGACACACCAGCTGGCTAAGAGAAGATAAATTCAAAGTCTAGAAAATTAAGAAATAGAATGAAAGTAACTTAAAAAAGAAGAAGAAGAAGAAGAAAGAAAGAAAGAAAGAAAAAGAAAAAGAGGTGGGGGGGCTTACTTTCTGTATCCAGTAAAGGAAGCCAGAGGAACTTGCTTTTAAATAAGCTGCAATTTAAAAGCAGAGACAAAGGGAAGTGCTTTGTCACATAACTACTACGACGTAGAACTCGGTGCCATGGAGGCAAAAGACCACATAAGTTCAAATGGAGATTAGAGAAATGAATGAAGGTTATATCCAGCAGCAGCTATTAAGCACAATAGTCTGAATGCAAACCTCAGACTAGGAAGCTGCTATACAACTCTTTGTCAGAAGCTGAAAAGATATAGCAGGGGAAAGATCATTTCACATATATACCCCTTTTCTTATGCTCTTTCCCAATCCCTCTCTCACTGGCCCCTGCTGGAGACGGGATATTTAGTCACAATAACCTTTGATCTGATCTACTGTGACAATTGCTCTGTTCTTCTAAATTTCATTATTTGAGCAGAACTCGCACTGAACTTTACAGATCATTGAATGATTTTAACGCTTATCATTACAGTGAACGACAGGATGCATTCCTTCTTTCACGATTTCTTGTTTTCTGTGGGTGACCTCAAAGTGCAAAACCAGCCCCCTCTGCACAATTTATATTCAAACAAATCTCAGGGAAACCAAAGAATGTCTCCTGAATATTATTTTAGTTTCACACATCAACAGGGAAGACACAAAGGACTGTTTCAAAATTTCCTATGGAAAAGATCTCATAAGCCCTGCATCCTTTTCAATAGTTAGGTTGCAACTTCAGTGCCAGTATCCCATTACGAATATTCAGCGTAACATCTTTGGTGCTTCTCTTGGCCAGGAAGCTACTTAGCAACACAGCTGCAGAAAGTCTGCTAGAATCCTTTGGGTTTATGAGGAGTTATTTCATTTGAATGTTCTTTTGTTTACCTGCTGTTTGGCCTCATAGAGCAACCCGACATTCTTTAATCACTTCACAGTGCTTGTAATGTAGCCAGAGGTTTTGTTACCACAGGAGATTGTGGTTTTAGCAAATTTGTGCAGCCAGCCTTTCTTGAATTATTCTCACACACAATTAAAAAAAAAAAAAAAATCATGGACCAAGTTGTGGGTTTTCTCCCTTCCATTCCACTCATATCCTTCTGGCCAAAAATCAAAATGGAGGGAGGCTAATGCACTACAACTGGTTAAAGGGGTGGGCTGAACACAGCTGCCTGCCATATGACAAGCACCCTGGTGCCAGTGATGCACTATGCTCACAGGCAAATTAATTGCTACTGTAGATGATCTTGTGTTTATTTGCTACTCAATGCTTTTCTCCTACAGTCCCCCTCCCCCCCCTCGCCAAGGAATTTTTGCCTAAACACTGGAAAGAAGGCATTAATCATGAATAATGCAGTTCCAATCACAGTACTTGAAACATTCAGCTCAAAAATATGTTCACACTGCTTCCTTCAGCTTGCTATTTAGACAGGCCCACATATGTCACCACAGTGGATATATTGGATTGGTTATGAAGTGATCAGTGCAAGCATAAAGATCAAAATTAACTCCAAATTCCTAGGCTTTCAAGGAACTGTTTAGTTTAATGATTAAAACCTCATGAGTGCTAGAAATTGTGTGAACACCTGTCAGTGCACTCTAGGGAAAAAAAGGTATTTGCTTGCTTATTTATTTGAAAACTCTAGGTATATAGTAGAGTCAAAGGAATTTTATTTGGTTTTCAAACAGAGGTGAGATGACAGTTTGAGTGGAATAAAAGCAGCACACATCAGTACTTAACTTTTTTCATGCAAGCATTTACTTTCCTGTAGGAGGAATAGTTTAAACTAAGTACTGCACCTTTAAATTTGCTGCTACTCTGCTTTTGTAGGTAGCTGAACTAAATACCCCCACACCCATGCATATCTGAACTCTGCATACTTGAGCCTTAAAAAAGAGAATCAGGATCTTATGCATTTAGGCTCCCCTCATAACCTCAGCTCTGCCTCTTTTGCAACACGTGGACATTATCTTTTGCTCAGATTACTCAGTAATAAGAAGTGTTCACCAAAAGCCTTTTCCTTCTTTGATGGTTATATCCAGGTAACTTTCTACCTAAAGATCATTTTGACTTTGGATCTATTTTTCAAAAATTTCAAGCGCTTTTTTCAAACAGATAAGCTGGTCCACCTCCTCAACCTTCTGAAACATTTGGGTTCCTGCTTGGGAAAACCAAAATTGTCACATGGCAAGAGCAAGCTGGGAAAATACCAGCCCAGAAGAGGCAAGTTTTGAAAAGCCGAAAACAAAAAATTACAATAGGAATGCTTATATAATCTTAATTATAGATGATGCTTCTTCTACAGCCAGAACAGCATACGCATGGTCTACAACTGCATATATTAGAGACAACAGTACCTATTCCACTGGCCTCTTCCTATACTTACCTTCTTAAAGTTTACAGGGTTAAAGAAACTTATTGGTATTCCTCTCCCCAAAACAAAAAGGTTAACTGTAATTGTAAAGGGAGATGGAATTGTTATCACTGCTACAGAAGTGTATATCAATCTAAATAACCCTCACACTCAGAAAATCAATAGGATTTTTCTGGTTGCATAAGAACAGCCACAGAGTGTTTGCATAGGGAAACAATCAATATGAATTTCATCCAAATACGGAACTGACAACAGCAGGGGAAGTGATCTAAGGGAGGAGATGGGGGGAGGGAAGGAGGCTACACAAAAGGAGAAAAGGAAAGCAGAGGTGTTGGAGTCAGGAAAACCTTTTTGAGCTTTAGTGCCTCAGCAACCTCCATTCATGTCTTGAGAAATGACAGAAATCAGGAAACATTACTTCGGGTTGCATGCTTCTCTCCTGGCCTATCAAACACCCAGAGTAGTAACAGCAAATTACTGGAAACTGCACTTTGAACTTAGCCACTGGCAAGGATCCCAGTCAAACAGAAATGTAAAAGTTCCTTTCCTCCATGGGGCCTCTTGTACGGGGGTGTCCCCATAGACGTTCAATAGCTGGTTGCAACAGGTTGGAATGAGGCCCCGAGCCAGAAAAACAAGCCCTGACTAGTATTATTTCCTACTGCCTGTGTTGTTTATTAAAAAGATATTTTGGCACATCACGTCCAGCTTTCTTGGGCTATGTTAGAGGTTTGAGTCCCATCGAGGAAAAAACTGGCACCATTTTCACAAACTGTTTACTCCTTTTTTCTTCCAGGATTCTGTCCTGTGGTTCTCTGTATGCATGACTATAGGTGCAAAGATATATTTAAAGAAGAATTAGAAACAGTCAGACTGGTTGCTAAGCAAAAACTCTGGGTTTTCTGTGAACAGAAAAGTAATTAGCCTGTAAATGCTATCAGTACTTCTAATATAAACAGTAGAAACAACACTTTTCAGACTTTACAATATGGTATTAAAAAAATATCCAAGGCGCTCAGGAACAGTAACTTAATAATATTAACAACCCAGAGAGTGCCCAGTGAGTGCAGAAAGGCATTGTAGTTTCCCCCTTCCGGAGGTGAAATGATCAAAAGATTGGCCTCTTTACAGTCTGTTATACTTCTGTCTAAGAAAACCCAATTTGTGCAAGCAAATAAACTAGCTCATTATAAAACTAAGGGGTCAACCTGAGTCAGATAAACTCCAAAGTCAGACAGCTGAAGAAACAAGCTTTTATTTAAGCCACAGCACAGGTGATTCTAGAAGGAAGTGGCAAATCCCCACAGATTCACAGCTTCTACATTGGGCAAGGGAAARTAAGGTAAATGGAGGTGTGGTGAGAGAATATTTTGCAATTTTCTAAGGGCACACAGCTCATCACACATTTAATCATAAACAACAGATCCCACTTTGCATTTGAAGGGAAGAAATAGCACAGAAAGCGAGTGCTGTGGGCACAATGCAGCAAATTGAATGTTAACACTCATCCCCCACCATGTTTCTTGACCCTGCATAAATCAGGAAGTGTAACAATCATTTCCATACTTTCTTTTTTTCTTTTAAAGGAGACCCCAATTTCCTCCTTTCTTCTTCCTAGTCCCCAGGGGGAGGGGGAATGACTGCACTGCTTTTGTATGTAGGCTCAAAAAAGGCAGGGAAAGGACAGTGAGAAGAAATACATCAGCATATAGCAAGTACTTTTTCGCAAGGTATCTAGTTTCTCCATTCATCTGTCTTGGTCTTTTTGCCTCTACCACACACCAACTTCTGCTCTAAGTATATCTAAATTTACTCCTCCACCAAGATCATCCTGAAGTTAGATATAACCACTCTTCCTACTAGCCTAGTAAGCAATATACCATCAGTCAGGTCTACAACTACTGAGCAAAGGTTCCATTTTTTCTTACTGCAGAGGCCACATCAGGATCAACAAAAATAAAAGATTTAAGGAAAAAAAAGGCGAAAGACTAAATATCTTAGCAAGTACCAAAAACACATTTTTCTCTTTTTCCAGTAAGTTTAAATACAACCTTCCCGGTGGTCAGTTGATACAGCTTTGCTCGCCTTTTTGTGAAACTAGTATGTATTTCACTTTCAGAAACAAACTTGTATCAGGAAGTAATCCACTAAACCAGATGTTTCTGTAGAGATTCCAGATCAATAAATCATATTCCCAGTGAAACTTGCAAAGGCACAAATCCTGACCTTGTGAAAATAAAAAGGTGTTTATAACCATTTCAGCCTGTTATTGTATGTTGTAAGGACAGCACCATTTAGGCTGTGCTCTTAGCCTCTCTTTGTCAGCAGGGTTATAATAGAGGTTGCTGTAAGAGAGGTTCTTCCTCATTACACTGTCTTTCAGGCAAACCTAATAGTCATTATTTAGCTGAAATTTGCCACAACATCAATAGGATGTCAATTTACTGTGCATTAGGCATGCAGTCTAATCTTGGTCTAAAAATAAATCACTGCTTCCTCTGCACTTGCAAACTCAGTATGTGAAAAAGTGTAACATCTGAACTATTACAGATGTTTCTGCAGAAAACACTAGATTCCTAGTCTATGATACTAGATGTTATTCTGTGATGTATCATCTCAAACAAAACAATGTCATATACCAAAATAAGACTAAGTATTTTGTAATGCCTATATAGCATAGGAAAGACAAGTTTAGACACTTCAAAAATATAAATAAATAAATGGTTTGAGGCATTTACTGACTGTCTTGAATGCACAGAACATGCCACAGCTGGCAGTAACATGCCTCCTATCTCAGGTGTTAACCATGTGATCTCCTTGCTTCCTCAATTCTTCTTCACGCATTTTCTTCAACAGCTGGTTTGGAGTGTGCTTTTGTACTTGTGTACAATCTAAAATCTTTGATATCGTACATGGAAGTATCTGATAAGCTTTTAATTTCACTGAGGGCTATATTATAGTTAGGAGGTTTTGCCAATAACTTTCATTTTGCACACAAATAATTTCTATAGGTGATGTATTCTCAATGGCTTTAAGTAGTTAATGCTGGTTTGGTGTTTGTTTGTTTTTAAACTACATTAGTACTTTGTACTTAATGACATGGGTTTGTTTATTAACGATAAACCCACAAAGCAAAAACTGAGTTATTCCCACAGTGCTAAATTATGTATCTCATGGATCAGACCTGAAGTTGTAGGTGAGTAAGTTAAGTGATAAACAAGAATTCAATGAAGCACATTTTTGTTGAAAAAAGTTTTCAGGTGTTACCCACCTTCTACTCTACTTGGACTTCATGGATCACTGAATTTATCTCAGCAGTTAATACTAGATATCAACACAAAATTCTACTGGTTAGCTCACTGCAACTCATAGTAGTTGGGAAGTCACAGCCAACACATCACCAAATAAGAAAATCCACTGAAATCTGGAACAAGCTTTGTTCTGGAGGATGAAAAATAGGAACAAAAAACTACTGGGGGGTGGAAGGGAAGAAGAGTTAGGCCACACCAGAAACTGTAGCTATTAAGGTTCTTTTCATTATTACAGCTCTTAAAATAATGACTTGCACTTTAGCTGTGGAGACTGTAGTATGCAGCATGCAAGTACAAAACTTTCATTTTCTGTTTCCCTTGAAAAAAAATCCATACTGAGACTGAAAGGACTGAGGGGAGCAGGTAACCAGTTTTATAGTGAGGGCTTCATAGGAGTTGCTCAGCTATGATCTTCTTGTACTCCCCTACTCTGACTTGATGGTGGCATTAACAAATGAGTCCTCTGCTTCCCCCCCCCTTTTTAATTTAAGGCACAAATTATTCTATTGTTGTATTTCAGAAGATTTATCAGATTAAAGTTTCCTTGACCACCACAACTTTTCATTTCCTACTGTCAAAACTAGATCTGACTCCACATAAAACATGCCTAGAGACTGATTTTTTTTTAATTCTGTTTAAGCACAATGTATATCTCACTTGTCCCCTAATTTCCTGAATATGATATATATGTCCTCACTGAAGTCACCTGGCAAYGCAGGCTTACACTACAGCTACAGCAGCTTGCTCTATCCTGTCAGAGGAATCAAGTTACCAAGAATGTGGATGCACTTCCAAAGGAGGAGTGGGTTTRGGGGAGAAGGACAAATACATTTTGTAAGATTTTTTTCCAGAGAACACATGCTGCCCTGAGAAAAAAAACACTGCGGTATGCGGCTGATTCCTTTTGTGCAGAGAGTGAATGAAGCAAGGGGAATGGTGTTCTCTTCCTGCAGATTTCCARTCCTTGAACCCAATATATATCACTAGAGTCAACTGAGAATCTCCCCAAAAACAAACAAATATGGAAGAGCCATCCTAAACACTGAAATATTGTACACAATAGCATGGACATAGCACACAAGACTACTAGCTTCCCAATTATGTCACTTTTCACGCAAGGTCAAGAGATCAAATTCTGTTCTTACTTGCCCTAGTAAGAAGGCAATGAGTACTGCAACTCCACTGAGCTCACTAGGGCTGCATCTGCTCTATAAAGGGTGACACAGGAATTTCAGCAGGGGGCTTTCTCAGGCAGTTTGGTGGGCTTCTGTGCTACAAAGCACACTAAGAGGAACGGAACAAAAACATTGTCAAAAGGAAAAATAACTGTGGGGGGGGGATCACAGCTGATACCCTTTCTCCCATACACTAATACCTTGAGGAGTTCAAAGGTTTTCCATGCCTATGGCATTTGGCAATTATAATCGCACAGTAAAATACCTAAGGTTAATGAGTAACCTCTAAAGGAAGTTACTTCACATAATGACAGCAATTTCTCTGAACTAAATGTTAATAATCAGGCCTGTAATATGGTGAGAAGGAAATAGTGGGCAATCGGCAAATGGAACTCTGTTACCTAGTAACAAGTCCTTTAGGTATGAGCCTAAAAAATTTGAGCAGGCAAAACATTTCCAGGCAGAGCAGCTTGACAAACAGAAAACATTTTGCAAAACCAGCAAATGCCCACGACATGGAAAGTGGAAGCATGTGTGGCAAATTATTTTGTTAACCAGCTGTCTGAGGTAACATTAGTTAATGGCAAAGTAAAGGAAACACTGTCATCTAATCAGCAATAAGAGGAGGGCAGCAAAGTTCACATTATTCCGTGCAAAACATCAAGCAGCAGCGCAGCATTTCAGCAACACTGAAGATAAGTATAAATGACAGAGATTCCAGTTTATGTGCCTAACACTTCTCTGTCCTCTGCGTGTCCACCAAGCTGTAAGCAAAGGGCTCTGCCGTAACGTTTTAGGCACAGTACGTGCAAGCAGTGTGCAGTGCTGTCAGTTAACCTGTAATGCTGCTGAGTCAGTCAAAACACCCCTAGTTACCAGCTTGGAAAAACTGTTGCAGAAAGAGTTTCAACACCTTTATTATAAGTGGTGTAATATGTGCTCTGATCCTGGTCAGGGTTATTGCAGTTTATGATGAGGAAGGACATCAGAACGATAGCCACACTCAAATACACAAGACAGGTTTTCACATTTCTTCCTTTACACTAAGGAACATACTAATTGTCTCAGACTAGTCTTAAAAAGCCATCTCCTTTCACTCACAGTCAAGGAGACCATCTGTCCTCCTTGTTCTCTTTCTCACTGAATTCTTGAGAGCTACAGGAACTGCACAGTGCAAAATAAAACAAACTTCATCAACCACCTTCACGCATTTATTTGTGACGAGCAAATACGTTTTTTTCTGAAAACAAGGGCAAGTCAGCTCTTTGCAGAACATTAGCAAATTTCATACAGGCAACAACTAAAAAGCCAGTCATTTACTATACCAGTCTTATTCTCCCAGTCTCAGGCCTTCTCTTGTTCTTTGCTCACATGTTCAAAAGTATAGGCAGAATCATCTGAAGGCTTTGATTTGTATATTTGCTCGTTACTTTTGATCAATATAATTGATTAAAGCATCATGAACAAACAACAGGATGGTGAGATACTTCTTTCAATCGTACCTCATAACATACAGGGTATTTATTTCCTGAAGAGCTGAACTTAGACTGTATCTATATTCTCATTTTCAGCCAGTAGGTCCTSTGCTAAGGTTGTTTTCCTAACATTTCCTGGGAATGAAAGTCTGGAATTACTGGCCAGGTTGGTACACCTTTTTGCAACTCTCCACTGCCAGCATTGAATTTCTAGTAAATGCTGTGTGACAATATTGCCAAAATTTATGCCTAAAGGCAAAGATCAGACTTTATTTTGCAAGGATAAAAAATCCTGAGTGAAACTGCAGTGATCTATAATCCATCAGTGAGCAGGGCCAGTTTGTTTGCTTGTTTTAGTAAAATCTAATCAAAATTGGCCTCACCATTTTTTCTTGGATAAAAAAAGAAAAAAATCCTGTTCCTGATTAACAAAAAAGGAAATTCATTTTTTAAATGTGAGCTTAATACAAAGGTAAATTTGATATTTTCTTTTTAATCTACAACAGGCTGCAAATTCACAGTTAATCTTAGTTCTAGCCTCTGAGCAAAACCAGCATTTTAATTTCATGATCACAAGATAGAAAAATGTAACACACTGTTCAGTGCTCTTCCATTTGTCAAAATTCACATCTTGGATCTCTCCCTGCAGGAGATGACTGAAAACAAGCCACTGTGAATCAACTCAATAACTTAGAAACCGGGGAAAGACAAGATCATTCTTGCTTTTGGTAATAACACCACAGGCCACAGCCTCCTCTAGCTCCTCTGGATTTTGCCTCTTTTGGTGGTAGTCCTTGCAAAATAAAATTTTATTTAGCTTGAAGCTAGATGGTACCCAATAGCCTAAGTTAGTAATACTGTGGAGTTAAATATTTAAATAATTCCAACACTGAAAACTTGGAGTCAATCTGAATTGCAGACCCTCTGTAAGACCATTGCTCAGGAAGAAACAGTTAGTAAACTTTCAAGTGCTATGTTTACCATGCATGCCCTTATTCAATCCAGTCTAATTTCATAAGCTTGAAGTATCTAAATCAGCCAGATCTCCTCTGCACTGTACTTGGAGACTAAAGAGAGATGGATAGAAGTGACCAAAAAAACGCACCTTCAGCAAGCTATGTTCAAGCCTTTTTAAGCCATCAGATTGTCATAGGTACACAGAGAAAAGAAGGAAGAGTAAGTTTAGCAGAACTCTGTGCTAACCAGTTATCCATTATCAGAGAAATAATATATTTGTTCACATATGTGTATTTGTAATACTATATGTAAATTTATATGTATATCTCTAAATCATTAAACTGCAAGTACAGCAAGCCTCACAGTACTGTAGTGATGTTACTTCTAATACTTGAGTAAGTTTAGTTTGTGATTTTACCCTATGTCAACAAGCCATATCATGTACATGATGGGGATGTTATTTAGTGAAAAATGTCACTCTGGTCACCCAAAAGCATGCAGGTAAAACATTAGCTGCAATGTCACAGAGCAATACATACAGAAATAACTATAGACTTATATAGTCTATAGTCTTCTTCCATTATTCAGACACCTGTCTACGGACAYAGAAGAGCTCTCTGCTTTTCAGGAATAGTCAAGTACCCATCTTCCAAAAACAGGCCCCTTTACAGCACTCAAAGCAGAAGCAACCAGACTCACAAAGCACAYTGTAATTCCTTCCGATACAAGCCAATATTCAGCATCACACAAGTTGGATATTTGCCTTCAAGAAAAGCAAGGGAACAAGGTAGATAGAGTAAGGCTAGCCACATATGGCCCATGAGCAATTAAAGTGTACTTCCTATGCCAGGGCTACATGAGGCAATTGGCAGCAGGTTGGCGCAGCAGCTACTGGGCAATCGGAGCCTGCACCCGTGAAAGGAAGCAAGACAGCAGGAGCTACTTAAGCCAGCGTCACTAGGTCAACCTGGGACACAGCTACATAGTCAGCTTGCTTCCTTCCCACAACGAAGGAGCAATGAAACTCCCGCGGTGTCGCTGGCAACCACCACCTGTGAGCATTTGTGGAAGTCAGGCTCCGAGGTATGTGACTTGCAGCGCAAGGCATCCAGCAACACAACAGCCAGCAGGCAGCTTGCAAGGTCAGAAAAAGTAGTGCCCAAAGTCTCATCAAGGGCACACTGAAGTGGCTGTGGGACCCTGACCACAGATACTCTCATTTTTAAATGACTGAGCATCCTGTGAATTTAACTGTAAAAGTGGAAAATAGTCACTGATTTTTTTTCTTATGATTACCACAGGCTGCTTCTAAAAATCTTTCCTCCCTCTGACATGTTACAATACATGCCCCCACCAGAAGACTTCATGCTGAATCTGACAAAGGTATTTCAGACACACAGGACGACAGACTCTTCATATAGGCCTGATCCCACCTTTGCTTCCACTGCTTTTACACTAGCAGAACAGTATTAACAACCACTCTCGAATGACTCATTTTACACTTGTGTTAGTGAGATCAGAGGAAGCCTTGTGACTTATATTCCATAACTTGTCTTTATACTCTTGCAGTTTTAGCTATCTGACAAAATGGAAGTTAAATAAATACAGGTGCCTGGTGGTTGCTACTTGCTGACCTGGCAACAGTTGTTAGTCATTTCATCAGAAGGCCCATCTGCAAGGATCTGAGAGTCAAAAGCTTTGATTGCCTGCCCTTTATGTTGTCTGGCTCCTCTTCACTCATTCTCAAGAGCCAATGAAGACTCAGAGTAGTAACAGAAACCTATCCAAGCCATGCTGTTTTGCAGATGTTTGAAAGATAAATGCATAAACTGTGAAGAAGCTCACACAATACATGGCAAACATTTTGATTAACTATTCTGACTAAAACTCAGACTCCAGGCTCTCATAGCACGCATGTTGACTTTTAAGAAAGGAAGTCTGAATGGGGTTTTCTGCAAGTGTCTGTCACTCAGAGACAATTTAGCATCAGGCTTAGTCCACTGCTCTGCAGCAGGAGAAGGCTGCRCTGCAGTGGAACTGATGCAACGCTGCTACAAGGCAAAGTGGGAATCAGACTCCTCATAAAGCAGAGTGTGACAGCACAAGGGCCTTACAAAGCTTCATCTGCCACRGGGCTCCAGTTAGCTTTTGGGGAGCATCTCCAAAGTTGTTCCACAGCTTCAAAAGAATACCTCCTCCTTGCTCCAGCCTGCTCGGTGGCCTAGATATGAGGATCATCTAGCTCTACATTTGGCCCTTTGGAAATCACAAGGCAAAAAAAAATGACATGGAACAAGGGGAACATAACAAGGCTAYGTGCAAGGATCTCTTCACAGAACACTTGGGCTCAGTATTTTGTAGAAGTCAAGCAACACAGAGGCTAATTCTCCCCAGCCTGAAAAATCCAGAACAATACTGCTATAAAGGCCACTATGCCAAAAGAGGAAAACCATATCACATCCATGAAATGCCTTCAGCAGTAAGACTGTCCCATGCATTGAGTGGCTTGTGCCAAAGAAAAGGTCACATCCATACATGCAATTCAGGCACTTGTTGTTGAACTTTTATCCCTTGGATTTCCTGTACCAAACAATATAGGATGGCCCCAGAGACACACCAAGTATTGCAAGAGGTGTTGGCAGAAAACTGACAAAAACTAAAAGAAATTCAAATTCAAGGCTGAAATGCTTTCCTTACCTCATCCCATTGTATGTAGTTATTTCAGCACATAATTGCTAACATCCTTCAGTGATCTGAAATTCCTGTGGATACAATAAGAGCAGCCACGGATGAATGCTAGCCTTCACTTTGAGTATACATGCCTTTGTTACAGCCTTTAGGGTCAAAATGTGTAACGCTTTCAAAGTGTCAGTGACCTAAATACATTTCTGAAAGCCCCGAGTGTGTTTGTGGGTGCCCCTCATGATGCATGCAGCCTGTTTCCTGCAAGCACACCAAAAGCCCTAGGATCCCACACATGACAACTCCTCTCCCCAGGCCTGGTTCATTGTTCTTTTCACTTCAGTCATAAAATCATTTCCTCTTCCTCCTGAGCTCCATGTTGGCTATGATTAACTGCTACCAGAACATCCCACTTGTAAATCCTTTGTGCAGTCCCATCCCAGGGGTTTGGTGTCAATGCTTACAGACAAATAGCACTGGAGCATAAAGGTGTTATTATTCTGAGAGTTGGGACAGCTGCATATGCGACTTTTGCACTCTCAAGGTAAAAGCCAGCCACTGAAATCTCTGTATCACACAGCATAATGTAAGAGTACTGTTGCGTAAGAAAAAAATAACATATTAGGAAAGAGGTATGAAGTTAAAAAAAAAAAAAAAAGTATTTTTCTGTATATGAATATGTTCCATCAATAAAGGGATACAGAAAATAACTGATTTCTCCAATCTTAAAAAGAAACAGCATCCTATTTTTCTATATCAGTAACTCTTCTTAAAAATCTAAGTTAGTGAAAGTTATTAAACGAGTGTAGAAAAAAAAAMCAAAAAAACACTGCCAAGAAAGATTTTGCAGTTACTTCTAATGCTTCAATAAAAACGCATGATCAGTCCATGTTTGAATATATTCAGTCCCAACCCAGTAAGGTATCATCGTCAAGGTGAGGAAGAAATATTTTTATAAGGTTTTAAAATGGTTTTCCAGAAACAGCTCAAAAAGCATATTAGTGAAAACATCACAAAACCGACAGTTTGTGATTTAAGAGACCAACAGGATTTAGAAAAGAAAGGGGGAGGGGGAAGCTATATGGATGCAGCAGGTTCTTTAGGTAACCAGTTAGGAAGCATACCTCATTCCTGTGTGCAACATTGATTTGCCTTGTTAGGATGAAAGTCCTTAGTGGAAAAAACATAGCTAAGTCTCCAGCAAATCAACTATCCAGATAAGAAAAGATTTAATTGAAACTATCTGATTTTCAAAGAAATTGTGAAATCCTGTTTTTAAACAGCTGCTCATCCATCCCTCCCCCCAAAATCAGTCCTTAACCATTGCAAAATACGTTAGCAGTCGGATATTTTTAAAYGGTCATCTAAACCTAGATTTATCTAACCTCTGAATCTGCCTACAGGGAACAAAAACACTGGCAAAGCACATCACCTTCCAGAATTAGTTTCTGTGATTTTTACAGTGACTTTAGCTCTAACACTTTGGGGGTTGAAATACTCTTGAACAAGATACAAGATTCCTCAGCTAAACAGTTTCATTCAAAAACATCTGTTTTATTTCATTTATTAATGCTTTTTAGGGGTAGGACAGGAGGGACACAGCACAAATCCAGGCTTCCTCATGGCTAAGTGCACTCAGCAACAGCTGGGAAAACGGGTCACTTGCTGACAGCTGACTGACCCCATTTCAGGCCGAATTGGAGGATGTGAACCAACATTTAGGGGAATCAGAGGGTTTATTTGCTGGTGGGGACGTGAGGGTTATCAGCATGGCTCCAAGCACATCTCCAGGGAGTGGAAATGACCCAAATGCTTAGTTCATTAAGTCTGTTAACACAGCAAAGGCTCCAGCAGCCCCAGMCAGTCTCTCCCTGCTCCCTCCTGTGAGGATATCCCAAGGCACGCTGTTTTAACTTTCCCCAACATGCTGCTAACCAAATCCCCAGTGGCACCTTGCCCACTCGGAACAGCTACAGGATGCCATCCTTGCCGGAAGGCTGCCGTCACCAACAGGCCCGAGGGGAGCCCTTTCCACCCCTCACAACCTCCCCGTCTCTCCGTGAGGCGCCACAGGCRCTTGGCCCCAGCCTGTGGGAAGAGCCTTGCCAGGGGATGGAGACAGCTGCCAGCCCTGAAGTTAGCCTAAAGGACACCACTGCCGTTCATGGCTCACGAAACGAAGCACTCTCAAATGAACGCTTTGAGACACATCGCAGGGGTGAATCTGCTCCTGCCTCCCAGGCAGGAGGCCACGGAGAGGCGCTCCGGGGAGCGCGTTGCTGCACCTCGGCCAAAAAGGCACAGCTCCATCACTCAGAGCGAGGAGGTGCCCTGTGCCACGCACCCCTCTCCGCCACGGCCCTACCGAGCAGGCTGCGGCCACCCCATCCCTCCCCCTTCTCTCCCGCGGGCTCGGCCGGCGAGGGGGCACCGAGGCTCATTGACATGCAAATGGCGCCGCGGCCGCCAGCGCCCCTAACGGTTGCCCTGCCCCCAACGGCCGCCAACGGCTCCGGCGCGGCCCGGCAGCTAGTGGCAGAGGAGAGCAGCGGCTCCTCCTCCCCCTCCCGCCCGTCGGCGCCCTCTCCGAGGAGGCGTGAAGGCTTTGGAAGTGGTTGTCTCCATGTAACGCTGAGGGCTTCCCAATCACAGGCCACTCGTTAAAATTCAAGTCTGCYGCACAGTGGTTTTGCGTTTTGCCGTGTTCGTAGAGAAGCCCCCTCTCCCCACCATGGGTACCCCGATGCAAGGTTRGGGGGTGAGGGCCTTTCTATAGTCACGTACCGTTTTCCTAACCAAGGTGTGCAAGGAATTGCCTGCCCACAGGCAACTGCAGGAGCCGCATTGTGCTCAGCACACAGCGCTAGCGCCCGTACGCRATGACCGCTGCGGCTGCTGCCGGCRTGGGGTCGCTTTTCTCCRTCGCTCTGAGGGACTGCAGGCTGGGGGATATAAACCTGGCACTACGGGAACACCTTCTTCCTCAGGATTCGTATTTYCTAAAACAGGTTTAAGACACAGGTGCCAGTCACTCTTGGGAAAAGTGATTTTTACTCTGCGTTTGTACAGCATTYGGCTCTAGGAGAGTCCAAATTGGAGTGCCACAGGCAAAAATAATCACCTTCTCTACATGGTATTTCGGTAGCTGGCTGCGGATGACCGCAATTTTGCGAAGAAAAAAAAATCAATTCATTATCGAGCAAGTTTTTGGCATTGCTATGAAATGGAAAATTTTGCATTGCATTTTGAAAAAAAGTTAAAACAAATGGAACATAGTTTTCTGGCTACATGATAAAAATGTATCCAGGGATACAAATGCAGAATTCCTTCCTTCCYGGGATAGGTTTTTACGAATCTCCTCTGCCAAGCTTCAGGCCTCCTCCTCCAAGCTCCGCATAAGGAATTAAGTCTTGGGAGACTTGCCTTGTTTAGGCCTGCAAAAACTTCCAGCTGCAACCAAAAGGCCAGTAGAWTTGGTCTGCAAAGAAAAATACAATTTCGATGCAAAATCTACACATCTTCGCTCAGTTTCAATGTGTCCACATTAAAACAAAATTGACAATAAGTCAAGAGTCTGAGTTTTACAAGAGATGCGTGTTACAACTCATATCTGAAAAGGAAGAGACTGATAAAATACAGATTATTGTTATGCCTTTCTTCAAAACCAGATTACAAGTAAAGCGCTCAAAAGAGCACCAGAAGGCAGCCAGTTGAGTCAGTTTTGCATGATCTCAATACCCAAAACATTAACAGCAAGGATAGCTAAGATATTAAGATGCAAGGACAAAATCCTTCTCCAAAGAATTGACAGGTGCTTTGCCACTAATTCGGTGATTCTAAGACTTCACTCCAGCAGTCCAATATGTCAGGTCAAATGGAAATGTTTTTCCTACTGATTTCAATGGTCTTTTGATAACATCACAGCACATAATTTCACACAACTAAACTTATGCTCACGATAGTTCTATTTATAGCATTAGACCTTTTCTCCACAAGAAAGCTTTAACATGAAAGCAGATTACCCCTTTAAAAAGGCAATTCAAACAGAGATCACCACTTAATGGCATACAATCAATGTTAAGCATCTGATACAGGGCTGAAAGCCACTATGTCTAYGGTTTGTTACAATCTATTCTGAGTAGGGTTTCAATCTCAAACCTGGAAAGGAATGATCAGCATGCCAGGCAAGGTTTTTATGGGAGATGCCAGGGGATTTTCATTACCACTATCATTATTCCCTCTCTCCCTTTTCTTCCCCAAGGACTAAGTTTCACACAACATTTTTTCAGGTTGTTCTGAAGATAGTTTGTTGAGGTAGTGCCTTTTTCTTCTTGAAAACTTGGTGCAAGTCTTGACTTAGAGAAGTGATATATGGGCAGAAAGAGACCCTCACCCTGTAACCTAATTAGAAGCCTTTGCTATTCAGCAGGGTTTCAAGAGCACAGGAGCTCGAGGCAGCTGGTTGGGAATATGAACCATACCATGCTCCAACAGCTCTCTCATATTCATTCTGTAACCAAGACCCATCTGTTTATCATCAGCTGCAATACAGTCTGMGACAAAGTGCATTGTTAATAGGGTGTGTTTGAGAAAAAAGTCACAAGGAAGTGCCCTAAACTAAGTGATTTCTGAAAGTAATGGCTGCAGAGCATATACCACACAGTAGCACTGCTCTAATGGATATTTTAGTCCAAACATCGCCATTAATTGTGTTTTTTCTGCTGGTGAGATTCAAAACAAAAAGGTGGTAAAACAACTTCTCTAGTTAAGAGATACTGGGTTCTTGCACAATATTTTAAAGTTTGTAAATACAATACCTGAAAATGCCTACAAAATAATGACGATATTAAAGAATAGAGAAAACAAAACGCATTACAAGGATTTACTCAGTTCAATTAAAGATGCAGTCTTTCTTCTAGGTAACTGAAGATTTTAGCCCCACACAAGGATTGCACACCTCTCAATTACTTGATCATTTTATCAAGTAATAAAAAAAATGAAATAAATGTGCAGAAGTGAACATTYATGTAAACATAAGAACATAGATGCATACATGTGTGCCTTGAAATAAATATGTAAATACACTCAAAAGCATATACAGGCACATGCATGCTCAAGGATTTGGAAGTCTTGAATTCCAATTCTGATTCTTTTTTCTTTGGAGGAAAATGGGATTTGCCATACTGCACCAGAACAAGTGTTCAGTTGTGTCCACCAGCTTGTCTCCAACAGTAACCCAGGGCAATCTTAGAATATGGCAGATATTTTTCAAGTTAAGAGATTTCACAGTTCCTTGTACCTATGACATGAACTAATTCCAGAGCATTAGTTAGCTTGAAGGGTCTTCATCACCTGAGTCAAATTCTTCTATCTCCGAAACATTAAGTCATATATTATCATATATGACTGTTGCATATTATTTTGGTCACCTTGGTGACCTGGCTAGCAATCATGATTTCAGACCAGTCCTGTTCAGCACTGTATGAAGGGGGAGATCCAGCACATCCCATCAATGCATTTCAAAGGCATTGGGAAAATGCAGCTATATTGATTTCATTGGAGGATGCCCCACTTTAAAAGAGCTTGGAAACTAGGTTGACAAAGAGCTGCAAGTTCTCTGCTACTGCAAAACAACACGAGGGATGCTTTGAAAGTGGAGCAAATAGTACAGGAAGCAGTCAAAGTGTAAGTGGCTGTAGCCACTTAAAGAAAAAAAAATAGAAAATCACTATTAAAAACAACATAAAAGAATGTCAGGGTTCTTCCTACTACCCCCCACCTGCACATCTGCTATTGAATTTCTGTCAGTTCTGTGCAGCGGATGCACAGTGCCATTTGGGATATGGGATGAAGAGCAGGCCACCTGAGAAGCAGATGCATGGTAGCTGGGGCAGGTTGTAAAGCATACAAAACAATCTAACCAGCGGGATGGTTTTAAAAGTCAGCTCTTCCTGAATCCTCTGTAACTCAGAAATTGAGACATCTTGTAAGCAATACACCCATTAGTTTAAATGAAAGGTAATAGAGTTGATTTTTTTTTTCCACTGATGCTGTTTCAACTTTCAGAAATTTAACTACATTCTACAGTATCAAAGCACTCATCCATCATCTTGATTTCTAGCCCCCACCACCAYCACCATTGTAAAGGCTGGTCTTGCTACCTTTTACTACCTTATGTACAATTGCTGTTCTCAGCAGGCTCGCAGAAGATTGTCTGCAGGCAGATATGCGCAGGAGTAACTTGAACAAGGTATTTCATCTGCTATCATAGATTTTATATGTATGCTTATTTTATAAAAGGCTGTACTGTTATAAGAGGTAACCATAGTAAAAAAATAAGCACTTTGCTTTATTACACATACATGCAGATGCAAGATGAATTTGTTTGCTAATA
Organism: Rhea americana; assembly: GCF_003343005.1. Taxonomy (NCBI): domain Eukaryota; kingdom Metazoa; phylum Chordata; class Aves; order Rheiformes; family Rheidae; genus Rhea; species Rhea americana. The sequence continues at coordinate 1,083,648 of NW_028187077.1, forward strand.
GAAGTTTGAATGTTCAACTTCAGAGTCAGAAGAAGTAAAAGTTCAAACTGGATCTTTTCCAACAGGAACTACCCCGGAAGAATTACACCRAGTCTTGTGATATAGCAAGAAGTTATATAACAATTGCCTTTCCCTTTTAGCATTGTCTAAGGATGACCTCAGCTTGCTCTATGGACCTGTTCTGATATGAGCTGATCTCGCATCAAGCTGCTATCTATTACAGGAACCAATGACCCAGCATAAAAGTTAATTTATTTTGTAGATTCACAGAGTTCAAAGCAGAACAAGACCATTATGGCACCTAAGATCTGATGGTCCATACAACAGGCCATTTAATCTCAAGCAGTTAACTCTGCTCATCCCAGTAGCTTGTATCTGATTTAGGCACCTCTTTCAAGAAGGTATGCAGTCCTGATGTGACATATCAAGAGCTGGAGAAATTACCACTTTGCTCAGTCATTTTAAACCTCACCCCTAAAGATACATGCCTAACCTTTGAGAGTTTTATGGTTTCAAATTCAGTCTTGTGGCTTCAGTGGCTTCACCTGCTAAATTACAGCCCTTTGGTACATATTTCCCTCTCCACAAAAGTGCTTAAGCACTGTAATCAAGTCACTCAACCATTTTCTTGATAAACTAAATAGACAAATGTATATGTAGAGAGATCAAGAATTCTTTTATATATATATACACATATATAAATACAGCTTTAATATACATATATATACACACACGCACATATATGAAAGACTCGAGCGTTCAAGCTAGCTTTTAGGCTTTGTTGCACTCTTCGGTCTTTTATTATCCTCTTAAAACCACAGGCAAGTTGAAGGTGTGTTGTGCTCCAGTGCCAGCCTCACCAATGCTGTTTATCCCACCTCACTGCTGTGCTGTTTGTACTTAAGAACTACATTAACACTTTTGTCCTTTCTGAGACTTAAATCCTTTTCCCMCACACACACATTTTGTGGCATGTAGCTCCCATTCAGAATTCAAAGTTTATACTACTTTTTCATGTATGTGTAAGCTTGCATTCAATCACTGTAAGGCACATTTTTGTTTGAATGGGATTGGTTTCTTAAGCCACGCRTGCTATGCTGCGGTACAGCCCTCCCCTTCACTATTACCTTTCTCTCAATTTTACATCCTTCTCACAGGCACTAAGGGAGGCCAAGGGAGGCYGCTGTAGGTAGGTTATATCCAAGCAGAAAAAAGTAGGTGCTGCTACAGTGTGCTCTGCAGTCCTTACCCCCATACCACATCCTGCATTGTCTGCCCTTTTGGCATCCCTTCTGCCCTGCTCACCCAAGTCTCCTGCCTACAAGGACCAAAAGACTGGTGAAGGAAGGCAGAGGAGTGTGAAAAAAGTAGCTAGGTGCCTGGGTGCCACTGCAGTGCAAGGCCGAGGCGCAGTCTAAACATGTGCCTGGGAGCAATGCTGCTGGGCTCCTGCTTTGGTGACAACCCTGGAAAATGAGCACGCGCAGATGCCAGTGAATTGCCTCTTACCCCTCACTGTGCCTCAGGAAAGCCTGTGTGACTGCTGCCAGCATCGTCTCCTCTGAGCTTAATGGCTCCAGCGTGAGGAACACAAGTGGCAACAGTGAACAAGTGTAAGATATTTATTTTCAAGAGACCTCCTGAACCGACTCACTATAGTCACACTCAGAGAGGTAGAAGACCTTCCTGTATACAGGCACTATACCTAGAGAATAGGTTTAGCATTTTTCCACAATCATTAGTCCCTACTTATTAATCACAGTGCTCATTAAAAAAATGGAAGTGGGGGGGGGAGCGCCACCTCACTCCAGCTAACTCATATAGGCATGAATTTGGACCGAGATGTATCAACCCCTTGATTTTATGTATCTGTTCTTCTGATAAACAGGGCATCCTCTTCACACATCTTGTAAGAGGATAATACTGCACAGCTGTGGTGTACAAGAAAGGGCCTTTGAGCTTTTTTTTTTTTTTTTTTTTTTTTGCCAAGTGCTTTGCCATAGTTTCAGAGAAAATATAGCAAAATAGGAAGAACAGCATCCTGCTTCAGTGAGGCAACACACAAGGAGCACTAACAGTATGCCGGATCTTGCAACAGGCCTTATTCATGAGAACAGGCTCATTAGCTTAGTCAGGATGTGTCATAGGATGAAATAGGAGGGAAAGAAGCAAGGGCACTGTCAGTAAGTTTTTATATCCTTCTCTGCTGAGGGAGGTGGAGAGAGAAAGAAAGAGGAAGAATTAAGCCACTTTCAGCAAGGCCCTACTGATGGGTTTGTGAAATCTTTTTGCCTCACACTTCCTTGAGCTGCATATTTTGACTCAAAATCCAAAAGTTATATCTACCCAGAAACAAAACCCAGCTGCAGACCAAAAATAAAAAGAACTCCTGTTCATTTCATGGAGGACATTTAACTGGGACTTATTTTTAGACAGACCACCCTTTACAGCCCGTTGCAACAGTCTTGACACTTTTCCCTTTGGCTTCTGCTTGAATTGTCACTGAAACCACCATTAAATGGGAATGTACTTCAGATTAAAGGAAATCTCTGATTTACTTTGCATTGCAGATGACTTTTGGAGGAAAAGCACATTCTGACAGCTGTTTCCATTTCATTGTGCTTTTTGTTTTTGAAAAAAGGAACATTTGTTTTCAATTTGTCTATAAATAATAGAGGAAAACACAGCTGAGGGGCCCAGTGTGATTTTTATAGAAAGTTCATTTTTGGAAATCTGATAAGCTTATAACCACATATGTTTGAAATCACAGTAATATAAAATACAGAAACTTTAAAAAACCTACTTGTCAAGCAATTTAATATTTATTTTATCTAGCACTTAGCACTATTTCTCAAGTACTTTGTGTCGGGGCATCTTCGGCCCTAAATTCTGGAAGTATGAGAGTGCTCATTAACCCAAATAAATATTTTGTAGACCTTCAACAAGGTACTGACCCAAAATGCACTAATCCAAAGACATTTAGAACACGAGTAAGCCCTATGCAGCCCAAAGGCTTGCTTGCCTGGACAGAGTTGGAGCATGCTGCTATGCCAGAACAAACTTATTGCCTGCTAGTTTGAGAAACAAATGGAGAAAGAACCTGTGCTACTAAACAGGTATTTGCCACCAGCTGTCTGCTGKGACTTCAAGGACCATTTCAGTCTCTCCATCTGGAAAATGGAATTAACAGATTAGGCCTTATCCCTTTTGAGGTCAAAACTGTTGTTTTTTTTCCCCCTAGATGCAGGGAGTCTCTCAGTGATCTCACATACCAGCAGGAGATTTGGCCCGTATTTATCAAAAGGAGTCATGCAGGCAATGGACTAYACCTCAAGTCTACTCAATGCACACTTATGCTATAGATCAGATTGCCAAAGTCATTTATGACATCTGTTGCTCAGCACCTCAGCAACTGTTTGGAGTTAGCTAACAGACAAGTCTGTTTTCAGATGTTTGAGAAGGCCTAAACAAGTTCTGATAATAGCCAGAGCACAACAGCAAACCAGTAGCCCTCTTATTTCCTCAAATAATGGCTATCAAAAAAATTCATGAGGGAGGTTATGCCATCAGTATACCAAGAGAAAATTCCCCAACCTGGAGAACTGCACCTGGCCATTTCAGATATACTTCAGTGGTGTAAAGCAGAAGTTGGCAAAGCAGTCTAAAGRTAATGCAGGGGGTAGGAGGGAAAGGCATAAGTGTGGCTCAAATATAATAATATGCCTTAGAATATTAAGTTCTTTCTTCTCAGTCTCTATAGTATAAAGATTGTTTACAGTCCTAGCTTATCTTCTGTTTTCCTTAAATACAATCATTTCRTGTCATGCTCCCACCACTTAATTGGCATATTGCTAAGCTTTTATTAGTAATGCAACATTAAAGAGCATTTCTGTTCTAATTTAAAATTTTAACCTGAGTAGTTCATGCCACTGGAAATGGTTATCTTGGAAAAAGTCTGTTTTCAGCTTGCATCATAGCCTGGGAAAGCTACAGGAAGCCATTAATAAACAGAAAGGTTTTATTACAGAGGCTCTGGTTGCTACCTCATAAGGTTGCACTGATTTTTTTTTCTCTCTCCATAGAGTTAAAAATTCAGTTCCTTTGTGTTAGCACAGGGCCTGGAAAAGATGCAACATGCAGCATAGAAAAGCATCTAATTCCTCACAGGAGGAGTTGTACTTCCTGTGTAAGGAAGAATGCTCAGTTAAAGGAAAGTTAGAATTGCAGGAAGGCTCCTGCAGAAGGTTTAAGGCCAAAGGAGAGCACTCTGCATCAACCCAGATGGCTGAAACTACCTGTCCAAYACAAGAACTCTTAATAGCTCATAAGAATCACCAAGTAGCAGGATGAGCCCACCACAGGGATCAAGCAAGCAAAGAACAAAGATGATTGCTGTAATTGGTGTCAATTTCCTCCCATGAGAGTGGTTTAGTACAGAATAACCCAGAGGTGGTTATAAGGAGTCTAAGAAAGTAACTGGGACAGTAGGCACTGCCACTACTGGATACACAGGGTAAATGCCTCTTACATGCCTTTAAGAATCATTTCCTCTTTTTTGTCTCAGTATCAGAAAGCCATGGGAAGAGCTGGAAAATTAAGTGATAAGCAGGTGGTAGGCTTAAAAAAGTTATGACTTCCTAATTTTCCTGAAGTTTTAATGTAGCTATGGCCTCCCAGCACACACAGTTAAGGTGATTGTTTTCACCCTATGRCCTGTGTAGCAGATGATACAAATTACAAATTATAACACATCTAGACTTCTAGACTTCAGTGGGKAGGGAAGAAAGGGAATTGCTGTATCCAGTCTTCTCAGACTTTCCTACAGGTGCTCTGTTGGCAGCAGGCTTTACTACTCCCCAGAGAGGCAGGCAGTGCTCTTTACCGTAAAACTAATGTTAGGAGACAGTAACTAGTCATTTCAATAATATGTTCTGTTAAAAAAAATAAAAAAAATAAAAGGGGGAGGGAGAGAGAGAGAGAGAGAGAGAAAACAGACTGCCTGAAAGATGTCTTTTTCACAAGGAATATTCAAGGATTGCACTCCGTGGACTTGATCATGCTCACTTGCATAGTAGTTCACTGAAACTATACAGTTTCACTGAACAAAAACTGAAATCAGTTTTTGCATATCCTATTTTAGCAAAGAGCACTAGGGTAGGTGGGTACCTAAAGACCTCAGCATTAACCCCTGTGGTTTAGAAGCACATTAAAAAGTCAATCTCCATGTTTGTAATACATTTATTCACATTACCCACATGCACACCCTAGTAGGACATGACAGATTTGTTCCCATCATCTTTTACCACTCCTTAAGGAAAATATGTAACCAGCATCCCACCTGTCACATACTGAGTCACCTTCCAGTTAAAACAGATTTCTTATTTCTTATTATGTATTTTTTTTTAAGAATCAACAGATAAACATGTTTCATTTGTCAGTACAGCTCACTTCCTCAGGAAGAGCTGAAGGTTATGCTCAAAACAGAATGCTAATCATCCTCCAAAACACTTACTGTAAGACAAATGGTTATACCATGTCCCTGGGAACAGTAAGAGGCATTGGGAGCCATTTCAGTCATTCTGAGGGGAGGGGGTCCTCTCATACTGAAAAGGAAAGAACAATTCAGTTGATTTAGTGGCCTATTTTTGTCATACAGAACTAAAATCCTGCCATCACGCAATGATTTAAGCCTACTGGCTTTCCACACTACAGTACAATTTAAACTGTGTATTGAAAGCTGTTGAARAGCCACAGCATCAGGCTGCTCTGTGCCACAGAAAGAGGTAAGGTCCCTGGGAGCCCAGTGCCCTACATAATATCCTGCAGGCATTACCACCCCATCCAAGCTGGGAGGGCTGAAGAGCAGCAGGAGCTGCTGGGACCACATCCAGTCTCGCCATACTGCCCATGCCCACTGCAGAAAACCAAGGTCATCCCCCCCCCCGCAAAAAAAAAAACCACTCGAGCACCTCCCCTCACTGCCAAACACAAGAGATGCAAAGATTTTGGCCCCCTGCTCAGAGGACCAGGGAGGCTGACAAGTCATGCTCTTAGGACAGGGAGCTCCTACAGCACATGTTCATAGTGATCACTGGTTAAAACTAGCCTGTAGTGTACAGGCTACCACTGATTATTTTCTAGTGTTGTTTTTTTTGTTTTGTTTTTGTTTTTTTGTCCAATAGTTTTCCCAGGTCAAGCCTCCTCCAGGTATTATGGGCTATTGTTCTTATTTCATAGATGGCCACAAAGTTTAACCCATTTTTAATCCTTATCCTCTAGAGCTCACAAAGCAATTTCTGGCAGCAGAAATAGGGACAAGTATGGCATTTCCACTTTCTTGGTTTGGGGCTTTAATCAAACTATATAACAAGTAGACTTGGGAACTAGCCCTACTATCTCTAATGTCAGGAACTGATTACAAAGGCACCAGTGGTTCTTGTTCTTGCCCAAACAGCTCCAGCTTGGTAGAAAATTACCGGACTGAGGGCTGGTTCAGAAAGGAGCCATAAACTGATAATATCCACATTACTACAGGAAATAAGAACTTAATCTCTGATGGTTATTTCCCAATGTAAATATTTAATAAACATACATCTAAAAAATRATCAAATGTAATTAGAGATAAGCAAGGTTATAAAATTCTCTCTCATAAGCTACAGGAAATTTTATTTCTAAAACCCCTCATCATATGATGGGATTAAGTCACCATGATAGGTATAGCAATGTTATAATCTAAGATCAGTTTTCCTGTTAATATCCAAGTGTTTCCTGCAATGGGAAGTCATCAACACAATCACACAATAACAAAACAGGGTTAGTTTATTTTAGCATCGTCTTTGAGGAGCAGTGCACATCTGGTTGTCCTGCCTCTTTGCACCCACTTACAGTATCCAGATTGGGTTTTCTATTGGGAAAAATCAAAGTCACCCTTATAAAAGGCATATCTCCTATCCAATATGCCTAGGAGGCATGATGAGCCTGCAGGCTTCTGTATTCCTGCCTTTTTCTTTCAAAATGAGGAAAACATCCATTTTCTGTCCTAGAACTTCAGTTCCTAATCACTATTCCTCTATTTTGAGTAATCAGTCACCATTCATCTGTATGCTGTGCTTTCGCTTTAAGTCCTCCCAAAGCAACACGACAATTAGAACAAAAGCACAAAGCATTTCTGTCCAGAACTCGGGCACGGGTCACAGCGAGCCAAGGCCGGGCCGGGCCTGGGTCTGCAGGCTGTCGGCTCCAGCCGGCCGGGCTCAGGGAGGAAGAGGAGGAGCAGAGGGCTGCAGCAGGTGCAGCGGCTCAGTTCACAAGCGCCCTGACCCTCCGTAGGAGCATGGCAGGAATTTCAAATGGGATTAGCCACCCGGACAAGGGAAAGGTCATACTTGACATTTCCACTGGAAATTCTAATGCAAATAGACCTCTGATACTCACGACATTTTTTCACACACATCTAATAGGCATACATATGTAAAAGGAAAATGATAAAACGTGATGACTAATTTATGTAAATCTCATAAAGGCAATAACATTAAGGGCTGACTTCATAGAAACAGTCAGGCAATGGAGCACAATATTATTGTGTTCCTCTTTTATTTGCTACCATTTATATTGGTTTATTTTGATAGGCTTGTTATTTGTTTAGCCTTCAAAAAGCACTCAGTGTTGCACAAGGAGCAGACCATAGAGCCCTTACTTGTGGGAATGAGCATAGAGTCAGGACAGAGGGATTTCTTGGCTTTACTGGGAATGGCTTTGTGTTTTGCAGTGGGAGGTGGGGGGGGTGCTATAGGCAGAGGGAGATCTAGAAGAGGAAACTTACTGTGACATCTATGAAGCCAGTAATTTTGAGCCTACCCTATGCTTGAATTTTTACCCACTGAGAAATCCTGTCTGAATACCCAGTGCAGTTAAAGTACAATACTTGTAAGTGGAAGTTTATATGGAAAATAGCTTTGTTAAAACAAAGCTTTCTCCACCTCAAGGAGCTTTAAGAGATGAAGAGCACTAAGTGACCGACATCTAGCTGCTCCCAGACACTGCAACATCAGCTTGCAGTTACAGCTACTTCTACCATGTATCTTGATAAGCAAGTTTCCTGTCACAGCTGTTGTCTTTTGTAGTCATCAAAATAGACAGAATGAAAGTGCCTTGGTTAATCTGCCCAAACAAGAAAATCAAAGATATTAGGCTGAACAGCAGAACAGCAGAGAACGGGAATGATACTTTGGTTATCATGCTTTTGCTGCTGTTTTACATAGCAAACTAAACCATACAGCAAACGATTAAAAGTGCACTGCAGTATTTGTAATAGCCTCCATACATAGACATGAAAATAAGCCAAAGCTACATAAACTAAATAGAGGAAACCCATCACCTCCAGAAGTCTTATTTTAACTAACTTTTATTTTTATTACAGCTAACAGCTGATTTTACCCTAAGTTTAACATCACCCATTCTATTTCCATAGGTTTGTGCTTTAACATTATTTTAAAGGACAACACTTCACATTTTTCCAGTTCAGAAAAAATAAAATAAAAAAAGTCTAACACCTGCAAAACTCCCTAAACCTTGCCTAATTTTAAGGCAAAGTATTTGCCTGCAGTGACTTTGTTTATTACAAATTCTAAAATGACAAGTTCATCTGAAACCGGAAAACAGCAATGCTTCAGCAATAATAAAAGGCCACAATCCTGAAAGCACTTCTGCATATGCTTCATGTTGTGCATGTAAATAGTCCCATTGACTAAATCCCAGTTCTTTCAAAGGGAAGAAACAAGCCTGAAAGAGAATCATTGTCTTCCCAGGCAAATAGTGCTGCAGAAGGAAGGAACAAGTTAGAAATATAGAGAATTAACTCATTTCCTGTCTCCCACGATATGCATGCATATCCTGAAGCTTGTGAAGTTATTTCAGGTATTATCTTTAAAGCTTTTTCTACTGTATGCAGCCTAGGTTTGGAAGGTCTTAGTATTTTGCTATTTTTTCCAGGCAACTTATTCAGATTTTAACATCGCAAAAAGTTATAAAGATTCCTGAAGACAAAACATTTCAAACAAGCAAAGAACACTGTCTCATATTCAGCCTCCCTAAAGCACTGCAAGATAAAAAATGAACCAAACAAACCATCAAGGAGAATAGTATTTGAAGTCTGCATAGTTGAAAAAAATAATTAATCCCACACTTCCCTTAAGCTTCCCAGTTAGATCCACAGCCATTTCCTGAATGCTGGATAACCACAGGGTGTATCACTATGGTAGAGTTGCCCTGGGCTAAAGCTGGTAGGACTAATCCAAGCAGTAAGGCAGCGCCAAGCATTGTCAAGCCAAAGGCATCAGGGCTGGGCCCAAATTATAATATATCTGAGGTGAAAATGGGCTTGGATGTAGCAGGGACAAGCAGGGAATAAGCCACAGAGACAAATGTGAAAAGAGGAATTGGTGGTCCAGCTAAAATCATTTCCACCCAAGCACAAGCAAGTTTCTAGGTGCCCTTTCCAGCCAAGGAGAAAGAGCAGCCCACAGCCACAACCAGCAGCCCATCCCCAAGACAGCCCAAGACTTGGTATTTCCCATCCTAAGAAACATGGCTTGAGGCTCTCCAGAGAAATGGTAGAGCCAGGTAGCACACAGTGGCAGAAGTTCATCAGGAGGTTTGGCCAAGTAAAGCTTGTGCCAAGGCTGCTGTGCTGGAGGCATAAAAGGAAGCACATGTTGAGCATGTCCCAAAACAAGAGTGGGTAACTCCATGTGCCATCAGGAAGCAGCAAGACAGGAATGACAACTGCAAGCAAGCACCAAAGAGAAGTGAAGTGCCTCTTCCCTCTTGGGAAGAGGCAAGTCATCTTATGAAGGATCTAAGCCTTGATGCAGGGCACAGAGTGACCATCTCTTGCTGTGGATTAGAAGATGACTTGCTCTGCAAGTAAATTATCACAGYGGCAAAGCAAGATAGCCCACATCAGAGTCCACTCTGCTGTGGTTAGCCTGCTGAAGCTTTGGCTAGCTCACGCCTCAACTACACTGCAGCTAGGAGTGCTGACATACATTCAAGACCCTTTTTGTGAGGGCATACCATGAGAGCAGGAGGCTGCAGCCCAGCCTAGTGGCCCACGAGATGAATTCAGTGGGTACAGACTTGTCACTATCTGTGGAAAAAATCTGGAAACGTGCACAGATAGCTAAAAACATTACAAACAGTTACAGACATCTTATTGGCTGCTAATTGTGGCAGAGACATTAGTAAGCGGAAATAGCCCTTTATTACACATACGTGGGTTCCTATATAGGACGATGAGAACTGGATATACTACATTGCCTGATACTGGAGTACACTTTTTCCATTTGATAAAAAGTCATCACTTACTCTGATATTTCTTCTACTATTATCAACTTCTGTCAAATCTGGCTGATTATCAACTATCACACTACTATCACTGAACCCGCACAGAAGATAACAAGTGGAAACAAAATAAATTTGCTAGCATGAGTTTTCCTTTGACTGCTCTCATCACAAAAGTATCCAAGACTTGCAGAAATTAAATACTACAGAAAAACAATTTAAACCTGAACTACTACTTTGAGGTTTTCCAATCTAAAATACTTTAAGATTTAAATTCTTTTTAAGACCAAAAACAGGCATGGGGGAGAAAAAGCCAAAGAAGCAATCATTACTCCATCTATTAGCCAAAGATATGAGTATGGTGCAGGCAGTAACAAGAGAAGTTTTATGGCCTATGTTAACTGAATGGTTTCTTCTAGCCTCAGAAGCTACAGTTAATACATCTGCTTCTAGCCTATACTCAGAGAACTTCCAAGTTCTCTAGCCCTGGATTTTTAAGGGTTTGTTTCAAGAAGTTTAACTAAAAAACTACAGAGTTTTTGTCTCAGCATCACATGCCAAACATCAGCTACTCCACCATTGAGACTTAACTGCTGAAAAAGGGTCACACTGGAAACCCAAAGTCACTAATGTGGTCATACCATCACATAATGTAGTCATTCATTTAGGAAGTAACTCCAGAGATGACTGTTTTCAACAGGATTAAAAAGTCCTTACAAGCATAAGTGTTAGTTTCTCATATTAGTATATCCTTTCATAAAAAACAGAAGTGGCTAGGGGGAAGAAGGGAGGAACTTCCCACTCACAGTATGCTTGCACTTAAACACATAAGCTTATATGAGACCACACTGACCAAGAGGCTCCTACACAAGGAGCATTACACTCAGCACAGGCTCACCTTCATAGCTTTCTCTTTACTGTTTCCCAGATGTCCCTACTTCACTCACCAGTGATTTGTTTCATTCCATTTCATTTCCATTGCTCCCCAACATGTTTTTCTTCCTGCTTTCAAGTAATTTTGTGTAAAGATCTTATCATTGCTACAGGAGACCTCTTCCAAACATCTGAGAACATCTTGTTCTTCCACCCTTGGACTGCTACACAGAGAAGAGGAAATCCTCTCACAGCAATTAAATATCCTCTCACAGCAATTAAACATAGCAACAGTTAAACATAGCATCTCAACATCTGCAGAAGTCCTATGTTGCTTCTAACCAATTAAAGCCAAGTCTTGCCAGACTTGCCTTTATAACCCAGAGCCCAAAAGCGTTTGCTCTTTAAGCAGCCAACTCCTCCAGGAGCCAGCACTCATCCCATCTGTGGTACAAGAGGTGCGGTGCACAGTCCTCCCCTTCAGCTGCTGAGCATGGCTCACCCAGTGCTCCCTGTGACACTACAACAGCAACAAAAAACACTTCATTCTCCTGCACGCACAAAGTCTTCTGTTACCTACCAGCTTTCACATATGTGATGACAAATCGCTAAGCATTTATAATGGGCATACACAAGCTAAAACTAACTTGATCTTACCATTGGCCTGTAATGGCTCAATCTTTAAAGACCTCTGAATCTTTAAAGAAAAAGTCCCAGTGACTTGAGTGACTAACTCAGGATCTGAAGAGGAACCACTAAAAGACTACACATTAAGAAGCCCACACCAGGTACAGAGCCAACACACAAATGTAGCTCAGATCTCATACAGAGATGCAAAAGATCCCCAGCCTTTAACTTACATCCATCTCCCACCCATGCTGACACAGCAATCTGACCCCATATCTGCAGTAAATTCACTGTCCATACACTTTTACTCAGTACATGCAAGATAAGCTATTGCCAGTGTTGCCAAGTCAGCCAGCAACATGCAAAAGCCAAGGCTGTCTAACAAGTTATTATATACAGCTATTTTGATGCATCAGACAAGCAATGAATGAAAAGGGAACTCCAATAACATACAATCATTGCTGCACCTGGGGAACAGCTTAAAGAAAAAACCTGCAAGAACTATTCCACACATCAACTGATCAGCTTTATAAAAATTATTTCCGCTCAAATTAACACAGACTGTCTCATGTTTTCACGCCCACAGCCCAAACACTACCCACCTCCATCTGCAGAAGGCATGACAGTGTTGGGTCCAAGCCACAACCTTCCAAAGTTACCTGGTTATACTGGCACCTTAAGTGAGAGCACTTCAAAGTTGCTTTATTTTAAGAACAATTTTTCATTAATTTTAAGTGATTTATACTTAAAAGCAGAAGACTTCATACCCTAAGAGTACAATTACCTGCAAAAAAAATATGCCCCCAAGTTCAGAAACAGCAATACTAACATTGTACAAACTTTATTGAACCTGCCCGTACGCATCACATGTAACACATTCTAAATCTTAGATTACGTGATCAGGTATACATTTTTTCCTATAGTATCTCAGCCTCGTATTATATACATTTAACAGGAAGTTCAAGTTTTTCATACTCCATCACACAATGAGGTCTTATTATACAACACAAACCTTATTCTGAAGGCAGAACAACTATTTACGTCACAAATTTTCCTGTGATGCTGTTCACCTCAGTATCCACTTCACCTTCACTAATTTGTCTTAACAACCCACGAGAGAGATTAACATGCTTGTTTTGAGGATAAGGCATACAGGATAAGGCTTTTGAGCAGCAAAATTCTGGCAGAAGCAAGTTGCACCTGGGTTTGCCAACAGGCAGCCTGACGGAAAGGCAGTTCTGGTCTTTGCTGTGCCCGCCTGCCTCATGCGGCCCTTCCTAAGGCGGTGGGGACCTGCACCACCAAGCCCCACAAGGGAATTTTTTTTTTATTTTTATACACATATATGCAGAGAGATACACACACTCTCATGTGCAGTATCAAGCAGGTTGAGAACCATTACACCTCAGACAGCAAATAAATGATCTAGCACAACAAGTAATGCCATTAGGTGCCCTTTGCTCTCTATGTAGGTGGACTGCATTTAAGGGGCAGGAGCCAGGAGCAGAGCCCACTCCCCAGCTCCACGAGGGGGGGAGCCTCAGCCAGCACCACCCCYGCTAGGTCCAGGCCCCCGGGAGCTGACACAGACACCCTCGCCCACGCAGAGAGAGGGGGCATCTCGACAGTCCGTTTAAAAAGCTGATGATGAATCAGCAAGTCCAGGAGAGCCAATATACATTTAAAAGATCATTACTTAAGGGCAGCACAGCACAGTGCACACCAGTAACAAAGGGCTTGTGGAAATCAGCAAGTTATCCCCTATAGATAGGGCCCAAAAATTTGCATATTGGGTGACATTTCCAATAGGAAAATCCCATCAGGATTTTTAAGTATATAAAAAAAAAGTGATTGCTGCTTTAACTTCTACAGGACTGGAAGCCAGATGTAGGTTTTTTATTTTACTAAAACTGCTTGGAACTAGGCCATCTTGAGCACATGATGAAAATCTAATTCAAAAAAAAAAAAAAAAAAACTTGTCTTGATGAGAGCTTTTGGATCACTGAACAACCTACCAGATAACAGCTCTTCTCCTGCTACCTCCAGGTCAGCTCAGAGAGCTGGGAGCAGGGGGAAGGGAGGGTTGGTTTGTGGTGATGCTTTTTAAGCTTAAACATGAAGCTAGTTTATCTATTTCTTTATGAAAGATGGTTTTTCACTCCTCTGAGTAGACACCATATATTTTATGTCTAATGGAAAAATAACAGAGGGGCATATGATTGGTATGCTAGAGGCTCTTTAAAAAATTCCATAGAAACCCCTATTTTTCTTCTTACTACATTTTACAGAATTTCCTTGAACAGACTTTTTTTTCTATCTATAGACAACTGGAAAGCCTCCTCCTCCTGCCTCCAAACCCGTATTTTGGAAAAGGGAGGCACCTCACCACAGAAGCAGCATTCCAGCCACCTTGACAGTGAGAAAAGCGGTTTAAAGCCCCCAAACAGCAGCTGGCAGGTTTGGGGCACTTGGTTCCTTGGCAGGTTTCAGCTTACCTGCCTGTGCACCCACGCACGGAGACCCTGGAGAAGCYGGAGAGGGAAGAGCCTTGGCTCATCTCCGTTGACAAGCAGCTAACAGCTCAGAGAGGAACATGCAGAGAGGAACACACCATAAAAAATTGCAACAAATAAACCACACACAATTTGTTTTGCAGTTTATTAAAGGAAATGTTTTCGCATAATTACTCACGGTCCACAAGGCTGCTTTCCACGGGGCCGGGCCTCCCTGCCCCCAGCCGGCCCGCACGAGGCCTTGGCGGGCTGGGATTTTGCAAAGCCTCGCATTGTTCGCCCTGACACCGGATCAGCGAGCACAAAAAAGCAACTGCCAGCTCAAAAGCAATCCGGTGATAGAGCCTGGTGCTATCTAATCAAGGGCAAAAGGTCACTTCCGAACAACTGGGCAATAAAAGATTATTTCCAGGCGCGGAACAGAAAGGCCCAGTGGTGGCTGCTTGAAAGAGGGAGGGGGGAAGGAGGGCAAAAGGGCTCCCGTCTGCGGGAGGAAGCGCATTGAATAAAGCCAGCAGACGGGAACCATCTGGCTTTGTGAGTGGTCTGTTCTTAAGAAGAGAGAAAAAGCCCCCTCAGCGGGGCCAGTGACTCCGTGCAGTGATTCAAACTTTTCTTCTTTTTTCTCTTTCTTTCTTCTTCTTTGCAAGTTAAAAGCAGCTTTCCCAGGCACCAAGAAACTGGAAAGGGGAACTTTCCCAACAGGGCTTATCGAATGCTGCCTGCAAGGCTGGAGCACTCATTTTAATTTGGTCCTGGTAGATGGCTCTTATCAGCAAGCAAGGTCCCGTGGATAACCAGACAGAGCTTTTTTGTTGTTGTTGATTTTGTTTTTCAAACCAGCTTCAGAAGAAAGCCTTCCAGAGACCTGGCATACGCAGATTCCCAATCCACTTCCCAAGGACCTGGCTTTAGTTTTTCTTGCAGCAAATGGGCTCTTTGGCAGTGTCACCTTTATTATGTATACTTCATATGGCACCATCACCCCACCACCTTCCTCTCACCCGCCCTCCACTTGTTATATGGCCTCATTTCCATGAGAGCAAGAAAATAAAAGGGCCAGATTACACTGAGGCCAGCTGCCACGGCCGGTGGGAGGGCAGAATTGCAAACACCCCAGCACAAATGGCCGGGTCCCTGCTGCCTCCCGCAGCCGCGGCGCACGTCCCCGTGCTGGCGGCTCTCGCGCTGGATCGACGCAGCTAYTCAGGCTCCCGGATGCGTCCGCGGCTCGCTGGCGGATTCCCTTTAAGCATGCAAATCGCACTGATCCCGGATGCGCGGCGCAGGAAGCCAGGAGCGCTCCCGGGGCTGCGGGCAGCCTTCTCCTTGGGGGGAGGACAGCGGCGAGGGGGGCCGCGGCGGCAGCTCGTCGCAGAGCAAGCGCGGCTCAGTGTGGCACGTGCCCCTTTCTAAAGCCGAACCTCGCGAGCGACTGTGCTGGCAATGCCGAGGCTCGGGGCCCGAGCAAAGAGCCACCAGCTAATCCCGCCGCGGTGGGGGGGAACCAAGCGGTTAAATGTCTGGTTTATCAGCAGAAAACAGCAACTGACCCTGCAGCCTAACAGGGCGCGTTAGGAAACCGTTTGGCAGGGCTCATAGGCATGAGAAAGCAAGGCAGCTGGGAAACATTGGCATGTGTTTCAGAGAGGTCCACAAAGACATTAGATAAGAAAAAAACATGCCTTACACTGATTTTTCTGGAAGCTCACCTCCAAAAGAGGATAAAAACCCAAGAATACAGAATATACCTAACACCACTTTATGCCTGAGCATTTACTTTGTTTCTGCATTTAAACAGAAGAGTTGGGGCTGGGAAATAACACCAAAGAGGTCCGGGCCATTCCCTGTGCGCTGCCAGCAGCATTTCGACCAAAGGGTCAAGCCAGGGAGCGCAGCAGCTGCAGCACTAACTTGTCCTCTGCAGCTCTGCAGAGTTAACGCACAGGTGCAAAGATGCCAGCGTTTCTGCTGGGATCTCCCCAAAACACTAAATATCAAGCAGATACAAAAACACACAAAACATGATTTGGAGACACAAGGCTGACAACAGAAAGAACCTGCAGTTCACAAAAATCACTACAGAGGAGGTTAAAAAAGAAAAAAGAGCGTCCCTTCGTCCCCCCTCCCTCGCCACTCAGTAGGGATCCGCTCTCAGTTTATACACAACTAAGGGTTTCTAGGCAGGCAAATAAGTTATTCTCTAAAGGATCCGAGAAGAGGTTGGAAAAGCACAGGCAAAGGACTCCCCCTCTACACTGCATATTTCTTCCAGCGCTGAACAATTAGCATTGTACTGTTGACCAGCAGCATATATAACCCATGCAGCATAAATAGAAACTGCTTTCCACTAAGCTGTACAAATCCTGTAGGAAAGCAATCCCAGGGTAAAAAAAAAACAAGTTGCACAAATTTAAAGCAAGTGAACCTTAAGCTAAGACTGGTGCTGCTTTAACAGCAACTTTCAACACTGAAGGAAGCAAAGCCATTTATTGGATAAATAAAGTTCTGTGCAGGGAGCAGATACACAAGGCTTGCCCCAGCACAGTCTGTTCACTAGCAAGCCAAAGCAGCAAGATGGGGTTATCCTCAGGAAGATCGCAGCCCCAAACACCTTGGGCACAGTCCACATGAGGAACCGCCAGACAGCTTGTGTGTATATATATATGTGTGTGTGTGTATGTATAAAAAAAATCTGGCCTTTCCTCAAGTGTCCTAAAAAAGAAATCCAGCCAGAGGGATGCTGCGGGGGCTCAGCAGCGCTATGCCCTTACTCCAGCCACAAGCAAGGCAGATGCTCACTACGCTGGTGGGGGAGGGCAGCTCCTTCTCTCATGCAGAGCAATTAGAAGCCCAGAGATTCACCAGTGACGATTTTTAGAGTTACACCAGCACTCTTCAAGGCCAAAACATGCCCCACCAACCCTACACCTAAGCAGTCATCCCACTTTCCACTCCATCTAGCATTAGTTATAAGTTTCTTTCTCAGATAGCTTGGTGGCTCAAGGGGAAAAGGGGGGAAGAAAAGAAAGGAAAATCCTCATCCTATTAAGTGCAGCCCAGCAACCAAAAGGCACTAGAAGATAGCAAGCTCCTCTCAGCATGAACAAACAGCAAGGTTTTAAGCATGCACCATTTGTATCATAAAAGCTCCTCAAAGCCCCAGTCCTGGGCAAGGAGCACACCTAGTTAGGCACCAAACAAAGAATAAGCATTCTTCATTGTAAATACCTTGATTAGGCCTCACAGGCAGGCACAAACAAGAAAGAAAAAAATGTAATTCTCATAGCAAACACCTAGAGCTTGATCACACTTCACAGGGCATTTTTATCATCAATATGCTTGTTAAAGCACACAGTACTACAACATCTATCACCCTACCAGACTCACCAAATACATGCCATGCAGCTCCAATGCAAGAGAAGGATCCACAGTCCACACAGGAATACAGCACACATCCTAACAAAGAAAATCCTGTACTTAAAGTTGCAAGTCTTGTAGCAAGCCCCAAAGGAGATCAATACAGCCTGCAGCAAGAAGAACAAGACCTCTTATTGCTCTTATATACGAGGAAAAGCCCTCTCCCCAGGTGTAGCCCCTCAGCTGAGATGAATTTGCACCTGCTGATTTGCAGAGTAACACAGCCATTTTCTAGGTGTGCAAACAAGTCTGCCAAAAGGGCCAATGCTTGCTCAGAGCTTTCTGGGCAGAAGTTTTCYGTTTCACCTTGCTTTTATCAGCTCCAGAGCATTAGTATACCATGTTCTTAGTATCCTAACTTGCTCAGCCAACAGCCCATGCATGTGCTGCTCTGCCGTGCTGATCTTAGCTCCCTTAGGGTTACACCCTGAGGAGAATATATTGCAGTAACCCAGCCTGCAGATTAGGTGGGCAATTGCTATTTCTTACATCCAGTTGTAAATCTTATAGTTTCCTGCCTAGGTCTAGATAAGAAGATAAGCCCGAGGCTATGCACCAGCTGACAATATCTAGTCCTTTTGTTAGAGAAATGATCACAGATGACTGAGTGCTTTCACCTGTTTCCCTTTACCAGGTAGCATCTCACCTGCGCTCCGGCAAGTGGCAAYCCCTAACCATGCTGCTCCCTGAAGATGGGCTGCCATCGCCATGCCCAGGAGAGGACACAGAAAGAGCAAGTCCAAAGCAGCACCATGCAGCTCAGCTTTCACCGCCACTCCATCCTCAAACTCCCATGCTTTTAGGCCTCYTTTGAGCCAGCAGTCCTTTAGTTTGCACTGCTTCCCACGTACGTAGCGTATACAATCGTGCTTTGAAAAGAAAGCAGTTTTTTTCCAACAAAGAGAGTAAGGATACGAAACTGGTTCCACCACCGCTTGTTCTCAGACCGAGGAGAGGAAATTGTTTGTGTGGCAGGAAGACCTGGAGTCTCRGGGCCTAGTGGGCTCCCCATGCACTTGCAACTAAGCCAAGGCTCAAGCAAGYTGAGGGAATTTTAAAAACCACTTGCCCTTCTGACTCCGGTATGTCATCACACATCCTTGTCCAACTCATCCACTGGTTTGTTGGTGTCACTTGCACTTCYTGTGCCTCTAGCACTGATCACGCGGTGACCCTGTTCCCCTCAGTGGGGTGCTCGCCACCGTAGCTGCCGGCCCCACGGCAGCTGGCTCTCCCCGGCACGCTGAAGAAATGAAACAGGAAACTCTGATGTCATGTCTAGTAAACCATCAAAAAGCACCTTGTCTGAAGCAGAGAGATCAGATGAGATCATCAGAAGTTTTAACTATTCTATTTTTTTGGCATGCCACCTACTTATCTGGGAGACATTGTCAGAGGATATTGTAAAGGTTACGTAAAATCAAAACAAAGTAGTGAGGTATTGCCTCTGCCCTCCATTTGTTTTAGTAAATCGACATCCCTTTTGAAAAACGTGATGGAGGCATGGTTTTCTGCAGCAGAACATCGTGTACGAGCAAGGCTGACAGCAGTGCCCAAATTCACGGGGGAAATTTTAGATATAAGAGAGAAAAGCTTTGCTGAAGTGCTGAGTGGCTGTGCAAATATCCCCACGTCTCAACTCTGCACCCACATAATGCAGAGCGGCTGGAGTGAGGTGTTAGCTACCATGCAGCTTTGCATCCTGTGTCCTGGGATGTATTTTAAGTTGTATTTTACCTGAACACCCCAGAAGAGGCAGGAAGCCGCTTTTTTAGCATGTCTCAATCAAAGCCAGAAGGACTTTGGACAACGCTGCGCATGGGCCAGTGTACCTGCGCCTGTCCCAGTCATGCCCATCCTGCCCCATGGGCATGGCAGCGCTTTCAGAAAGCCGCAGCATGGTGGGGTGCCCCACTCCCAGCCACAGCCATCTGGCCCAGGGAGGCCCCGYGGACCGGAGCTGGGCCTCTTTGCCACCCTTCCAGAGAGCACGCAAGCTTGGCCAGCGCCTGCTGCTCACCTGCCTCCTGCGTTTTGGTGACCTCTTGAAAATACGGTTAGCTTTTTGAAAGCTTACGTTGGCTTAGCTTTTCCTTTGATTGGGGTGTGATGCTCTCCTTTTGCCTTACAGAGCTTGTTAGCAAGAAGGTAAGAGCTGCTCCAGTTGAGAAACATCGAGCTGACCTTCTCTTGGCAATTTTAAGCCAGCTACTGAGCTGAGAAGTACTGATCAGCAGTACTGTCCTCTGCCAAAGGAAGCGAGGACAGATGTTTGAAAGAAGATGAATACATATATTTATAAAGGSRGAAAAAACAGAAAAAACACACACAAACTCCCCACACCTATAGCAGAAGTAGGAACACAATGAATACCTTTGGGTGTCAAGTTCCAACTGGACAAACACTGAAATAAATAAATGCAGTTATGCTTTCTTGATTCAAAACAATGATYTTCCTTGAACACACATACAGCATAAAATCACTTTTCTTCTCATTGTTTTAATTAGCTCCAATCAAACTTCAAAAGAGAATGTGAAGCGTATTACAATTTACGAAACCTCAAATGCCGAGCCCACAGAYAGGTTAATAAGTGCATGCGAGTGCACTTCCTCCTGGATAGGTGACTTTCAGAAGTCTTGCCCCATCTGATGAGGACATTCACACCGCTGTAACTGTCCCTTTCCCAGCTCTTCTCTCACCAGTGTGGCCCATATACACCAAAGTCAATGCTTGGCTTTATCTTGATCATTTCAAGRTCTATTTTAAAGTTCTATTTTAAAGGCAAAACTGACTTACAAGGTCCAGATTTTAAAGCCAACAGCCTATAGTTAGTTTCTGATAGGTAGGAATCCASTGAAACTACTTGATTTTCAGAAATTCTGAGACTGCCTCATCCAGAAAGCAGGGCCGTATTCTATGTAGCTTGACATGTACTCATGAGCGTCCTTCCAGGCTCCCATTTTACAGAATCCATTGGGCTGGATTTGCAACTAAAGACAATGCACTTGTTCCTCCATTCTGCATGCAGCTGTCAAATATGCAGACCAAATGCATTTATTTTGTTCTCTTGGGTGCACAAACAGCAGCCCATCTATATAACATGCACATACATATAACATAAACACACTCTTGAGAYGAAAGAGTGTAAATTGGGGACTCTTGGATTCTTCGGATTAAATTCCATTTGAAAGAGGAAGAAAATAAATAGGACTTGAGCAATCCTTCACTAATGTTATTGCATTCAGACAATCCTTGCCAAGTTTACTGCGCTGTGCCAGGATTTAGGATTTGTACATGTTAGATTTGAACCTTTCAGGAGAAGGTCTCAGCTTGCAAGAGGAGAGATCAGTTACATCTGGATTTCAACAAATTTTAGCAAAGGGTATTCAGTTATCTCTCAAAGAAAGAGCCCTGCAACACAGCGCACACTGGGAAATCTGGGGGAGGGATGTGGTCTCAGCGTGCCGGTGGCAGTGTTATCGCAGGCTCCCAGGTGGGGAAGGTCGGGGCTGCATACCTGGGAAGRGCTCTAACACAGCAGGGGCCACAGAGTTAGCGCAACCTCAACTCTGCAGCTTCTCCTCAGTCTAATAAACCTAAAAATTAGCACAGGGCTACATTGCTTACACCATTAGAGAATTAAAGAGAGAGCAGTGGTCTGGACTTTATGTTAACTGTAGCCTTCTACTCTGGTTTTCATTTACAAATACAACTACACTGTAAATGTAAGTTATATTTGCAAATATAGAGAAACATAAACTGCTGTAGCATTAGCTAACTCAAGGGTATGAGATTCAGGAGCAGGAGTGATAAAAGCTAAAATTAATRAACCCCTACAAAAATACTTAGTGGTTTTCCAAAAGAAAGGAGATCAAGTATATCACACACTTCCTAAATTATTGGCCAGGAACCGAGGAAAGGATGAAATAATCACAATCATGCAAAAAAGCTACTGGCRAGGCAATTTTACAGCCTAGCTCTAAGCCTCTGCTTGAAATCCCGCCTGCCTTTTTCAGAGGTTGTGGCTAAGACCAGCAAGGAGGGACCATCCATTGCTCCCTCAGCAAAAACACAGCATATTTTCCAGCTCTGAAGAAGACACACATCCAGTGTATTGCAGCTCTCGCATCCTTTTCTTGTTTGGGGATCATTTCTGTTGCAAAATTTAGAGTCTAAAAGAAGTCAGTCAGGTCACAGAAGTACAGGGAAGGAGGAGGAACAGAAGTAGGTTATTGAGTCAAACAGTTTTTCCAATTGCCTTTTGGACAGTGAGAACAAGCAGCAAGTCACTTCACAGTAAAAGCTAATGAAATACTACAAGCCTCATAGGAAACTCAGAAACACATAAACTGCAAAACTGCTTCTTGTTTTGGGGGGATTGGTTTTTTGTTTGTTTGTTTTATATGTACCTTGCCTACTTGCCCAAACACATGCGTCAGGAGGTACATACAGCAGTTCATCAGCTTCTACTAGATACTTCCTTTTTCAGCTCATTGCCCTATATCGACATCCACAGTTTCAGTAACGACCTACAAAGTTGCATCTTAAGGCAAGGATATAAGGAGAGCAGCCGGCACAGTTAGCTCCTACCAGCATGGTTAGGGTACAGAGGCCACCCAAAAAGAGCCGGTGCTGCAAGGTAGGACTGCAGGTACAGTGCAGGCAGGGACATGTGTGACATCTCCCCTGGCACCACAGTCAAGCCTAGCAAGTCCCCTCCCTCTTTGAGTCCATAGTACACTGTGTTTGATAAGCTGTTGCCTCAGCATGATGGAGGGAGGCAAGAACTYCTCACACCAGCAGTGCCATCACCAAACTGCACCCTATGATGGGAGAGAGGAGCAGAAGCAAGAGCTGTCTTGGAGGCAACGAAGGAGGGAGGCAGAGTGYACACATGGTTTACTAGCAGCTTCTCCTGATGCTAAAAGTTGAGTCAGACAAACTCGTATTAGCCAGGATTTACTGGAGCAGGTTTTACCGGAGCAACCTTTCCCATCTCTCCTCTGGCTTTTGCATGCGCGAGTCTTGCAGATACAGCAAGCAAGTGGGCAAGTRTGTGATGTGTGCGCGCTAGCATCCTGTTTACTCAGGAAGTTTCCACACATGCAGCAAGGTCAAATAAACAGCTCTGCACGCCAGCAGAGACAGCTCTGCATCAGCATGTTCAAAGGTCTATTTTTATTTTTTCCTTTTTGCAAAACTTGCCAGCACATTACCTCACAAGCTGTTGGGCAAATGCACTTCTGTGGCTGAAGGAAGGTGACCTTTTTTCTGGTGTTAACCTCTTCTCTGTGCTGCTTGCATGGAGCCAGAGCATCCAAATGTAGCCATTTCCTCTCTGCCCCAACCACGTCTATGGTGGGGGGGGGGCAGAGTATTTTTAGATAAATGCTAATAATGATGCAAGAGCATCCTTTTCACAGTTACTTCCTAGGTTTCCACAGCTCTCTGTTAGCTAGATAATGTTAAACTTTAGACATGTATATCTTTATGTGGCAAATACAAGCTTCTGTATTTGAGATAAACATTTGAAGGACAGGTGGTTTCCTAGAATTTAATATACATAAGAAAATATTTATCTACCCTACATAAACGTCAACAAGGCATAAGAAGTGTGCACCTAATAAAGCAGATAGAGGATACAATAAAAAGGGGCCTATATGGAGGAGCAGGTTCGCAGCACCAACCATTCGCATGCTGGGCTGCCGAAGCAGGCACCTTGTCCAGGTTTTGCGGCTTTATTCTTCAGCATTTCTAGCAACCAAACAGCTCTTCTGCTCCGCTCTTTCATCTGTTCACTTCGGGTACGTTTGACCCAGCACCATCTTGCTTGGGAGACGTCTGGGGCWGCATTCCCTGGACTGCTGAGCAGGATCTACACCGGGAGCCCAAGGTGGACTTCCACCTTTATCAGCTCTTAAAAAGGCTGAAAAAAAAAAGGGAAAAGGAAAAAAGAAAAGAAAACGCCACGCCGAGCAAACATTATCTATTGTTAATTACCTGCAAAGTAGGGCTTTAGCCACTTCCCCAGTTTCCAGGAGCTCTGAAGTGAGACCCGAAAGAAGCCACCCATTGTGCGAGCGCCAGCGGCCGGCCGGGCTCGGGTTGCAGCTCTGAAAGGCAGCAGGAAATTGGCAGCCCCCTAATCTGCTCCCGACCATTCACGGCAACAAAGGCCACATTCCTCCCCAGAGATTCCCCATTAGGAACCCAAGGCTCATCTGTTCAGTAAGGCCCACAAAATAAATCTGGCAAAATAAAGGTTTTTAATTAGAAGCCCATAGGATCTGGCTCTAGTTTCTGGCCCCGCGAGTAACGTGTATTATTTATACTTCTACCTGAGTTTCCCCAGATATCCAAGAGCCAGAGAGCAAGATGACCACCATTTTCAAATGTTATTTTTAAAAACTAACTAATGTGGAACTGTTCATTACAGATGGTCTGACTGGATCATACTGTAGTGTGCTGCACCAAAAGCATTTTAAATTTGTCCCTCTGTTAGGTTTGTATATTTTCCCCAGAGTATTAACGTTACTTCTGAACCATAACAGTCAAATGCTTGCCCCACACAAGCAAGCAATCTACGGCATGTTACTACATACAATTTCTTTATAAAGAATACTGTACAGGAAGTGCTGCAGTTTCAGACTTCAGCAGGTTTTCCCAGTCATTCACCCTTGGGCGCAGAGGGATGGCTGAACGGTAACACACTGCACCGCCAAGCAAGACTGCTTGTGCCGGTGTCTCCCAGTGGGACTCCACACAAGCTGCTTGAATCCTCTAGCCACAGCTTTCCTAGCAGCAAGAGGGAAATATTTTCCTCAGAGCTGTTTCATCAGGCATACTTGATTTAAAATATTACAAGTGCAAACTGCTTTGGGCTTACTGTCAAGGAGATGATACCTCAACTTTTGGCACCTGAGCAGATTAAGTTATCCCAAACCACGTATGCTAGAGCTGTTGGCAGGGACAGCAAAGCAGCTGAACATTGRCGGGGGACATTATCTGTGCCGTGCCGGCAGTGCTGGATGGCCGTGGTAATACCACAGTGAGTGCTCTTACACCTGTGTAAAGCACAAGGTAGAAAGAGGGGAACAAACTCACAAGCTCAAGATTTGAAAACCTATACAAAAAAATATAGAGAGCAATCCAAAAAGACTTCTTACGTGTCTACCACTTGCTCCCAGAGAGATCCCTCAACTGTTTAATGCAGCAGAATGTATGTGTTTCCAACTATAATAGTATTTCCTTATGCAGATTCTCAAGACAATTTCTCTGTTGAATTTTGGCAAAGTCTATCTAAATCGGAACTTTGGACCAAAACAAAACCCCATGATCCAGCTACACCATTTTTTCCACTCTGACTACCCCGGGTCATCTTCAGTGATTCAGAAGAGATGCAAAACACTTAGAAATGTATTAAGTCAGCAGATGCGTCAGTAGTACAGTAGCACAGATGGCTCACACACAGTCATAGCATTTTTCATCCAGAAGAACTTTGCATGTTGTCTAAAATAATGAACAACAAATGTACAATTGTCTAAAAGGAAGGGGCCAGATAAATAATACTTGCTAGGAAATGGAAGATACGGGTTTTGGCCAGGGACAGCTAGGAAGCCTTGACATTAAAAATAAGTTGCCATGCAATCTCCTAACACCCAGGTTGGAGAAAAGCCACCACATTTCCTCCCTCCTCCCTGGTTTAATTGCTTTTATTTTAACGTGTCCTACTCATAAGGCTCACAGATCTAAAAGTATCAAGCTAAATTCCACTCAAGTGATGGCCCTTTAAAGAGGATCTTTCTCAGCCCAGCTAACTTCAGCTTTTCCACATGCTTGAGGTATAAAAGAGGCATCCTGACAGCAGTGGAAGGACTGTTGTATGGACTGGAGATTAATGGATTCTCCAGAAGACAGGTAATTTGATTCAAAACATTCATTAAGTAGTTAACTACTGTTTAAGTAGTTAATCGGTTGTGAAGTGATGTTATATAATTTTAGCGTATTTTAGGGCATTCCACCCATACAGTAGCTTGGTTTTGCACTCTGTTTTCTTTTTTTATTTCCTGTTGTATAAACTAAGAATATCTTAGCACTTAAGAATGAATCCTAACCAACCCAATTAAGAAAAACAGTAACAACAAAAAACAAGCACCCCTGTACGTTTAAATCCAAGAAATAAGATCAGGTGGGGCCCACAGGCAATGTGCCCTGTATTTGTGTTTACTTACTAATAAATGAGGAAGTATCTCATCTAAAGACACTTTCACCTGGAGAAGTGGGAGTGGCAGCTGCAAACATTAGCCTGGGAAAAATAACAGCATTGCATCTCTTTGTCACAAATACAAATTAAGCATTAAGTAACACCAACATGAGGATAAAGCTTCATTCCAACTGTGTTGGCTTCTGATATGCCGACCTGTGTATAACTCCTTTAGCCTTTGCAAACCAATGAGAATTTGGATTTACCTTATAACACCACAGCCAAAAATACCATATCTTAACAGAAAACACCTGTACAGACACATACAAGCTATTCCCAATCTCAAGTTGAAGCAAGAGCAAATCATGCTGCTACTTGTATATCTAAAAAACAAAGCTCCTTCAGCTCACACATGCACACACACACACAGAAGAGGGGTTTAATGGTCATCACAAGTTATAGGTGCCTTGTGTAAGTGTTTCGTGGGGGCCCACCCAGGCTTTCGCACTGTGTTTGGTGGTGGGGATATACACTGGAAGAGCTCCAGCTTACGGCAAGTTCAGCACGGAGAGCTTCACAGCACGAGAGTACACGAAGAGCCTGGGATTTTCCAATGGTGAGAGGGTGCCAGGGGGCTTATCTGTGATCTGTGACCAGCTCACAGACCATCCTTACTCTGCCACAGGACAGTGGTCCTTCAGTCCGGTGTCCCCACTGCGGTACCACCAAGTCCCTGTTCTAGTAGGAGAAACGGAACATGCTACAGGTAGCTTTCTGTTAAGTTTGGGGGGTTTGGCATGGATTCTTCCAATAAGTTTAAAATTTCGTGTCAACATAGTGTGACCATCTAACCACCCTTAAGGATGGGAGCTCTTTGCCACTCTCATCAATGACAGAAAATAAGATGAGAAATAAATTTAAGAGCTGCTGTGAAGAGACAACACCATGGCAGAAGGCCGGTGAGAACAACGCCTGTATGTGCATTTTGTATGGCCTGGTAAATCCACTTGTGTGATAGTAGAACAAAATTTTATTTCAGTTTTTTGAAGCACCACCATGACTGACACAAATGCTCCAGTTGGAAGAAAGCCAACAACTAATCACAATTCCGCAGAATTTGGAGGCAATTTTTGTAGAACAAGAAATACAGAAGTATCAGTGAGTCCTGAACATTCCTCCAGGACAAAAATCTATTACTTCATATAAGTCCATTAAAACACTTCATATAGCCCTTTTAATCCCTCTTAACGGATTTGCTTTATCACAGACAGAGGAGCTAATCCTCTCCCACCTGTCTTTATGATATGGAACCATAAACAAGAGCAAGTACTTTTCATTTGTTAAGCATTATCCCACTTTGGATAACGCTATCATCAACATTAGAATTAATGTAATGAAGCTGTCTTTAGAAATACCATAACAGTCTCAAATTCTCATCCTAGCAATGTATTCCTCCAGCAGAGGAACTTGGAAACTCATTTACCATCTGTTTCCAAAACTCATCTCTGACTACAAGTTTCAAGACATTCAGTAAACCAAGATTTGAATTCTAGTTTGCAGAAGCTTCCTCCTTTTCCTTCATCCCAGGTCTTACATGAGACATTTCAGAAGTCTATTGTGCATAACCAGATGGCAGGCCTGTTCAAATCCATCAGGAACTGATACAATTAGGTTAATAGGTCAGCTGAACTTCCCTGCTTCTTATGCAACCATTTTATGCTGGGTATTCTTTATTTTTCAAAATGAAATCTCCAAGCTACCTAAAATTAGCTAACTAAAATATTTTTAACATCTATACTTTAATAGCAACTGGACCCTTTACAGGCACTGTACTTCACAAATACACAGAAAGCATCCTGAACAGCCCATTTTGTCAAGTTTAGGTTCAGAAACTCAAACCTACACTTCAGTCTTCTAATCATTAAGAAGCCAATTAGCATTTAGCAAACCTATTCAGCCCCTTAGAACAAAATACAATACATCTGGGTGATCATTCCAGATGCTGTTTATCTTCAGTGTAGCAAAGTACTACATAATATAGGAAATAGTAAAAGGAATTACAAAAGCTGCTGTGGGCATATTTAACATAGAAGACTGGAGGAGAATATCTTGCCTGTTCAAACTGTGGAGGCTTTTTTCATACACCTGTCAGCTTGCTCACATTTTTTCCACTAGAAAAGCATTTCTTGGCTTTTGTGCAATCCTACCTGGTTCCACACCAAAAAATATGTCAACCCAAAAAGAAGTGACAATCATTTCCATAAGCAAAAGCAGCCACCCAAACTTCTGAAGGACCCAAAAACGATCTACAAGATAGATGCATATCAAGTACAGAAGACATAGCGTCCAAAGTGAGAACAACAAAATGCAACCACTCTCACCCCTTTACCACCACCTTCTCTAGGGTAACCTACAACAATCAGAATAGCACTTTATACATAAACTATTAGCTCCTAATTTCTGTATGAAAGAATAGATCAGTAAGTGCAAATCATAAGAAATGGAAACCTTATTCCTTAATTTTAGTTGGCTAAAAGAGCATTGGTTAGTCTGACTCACTGGTAACAGGCTTTTTTTTTTTTTTTTTTTTTTTTTTTTTTGCTGTTTTTAAGAAATCTGAATCAGTGGTCACAGGCTAGCATGACACAGATAATATTGGAAGATAATCGTTGAAGGTCAGAATACATGTAGGCCTTTTGAGCTTTTCCCTCTTCTGCTAAGAAACAAATCAAAACAAAAACCCCTCACATCACTTGTCTGAAAACAGACAGAGTTCAGCAATATAAATAGGATTTTTTGAACAAGTGACAACTCTTGGAACAAACTTACTTAACATATAGCTGGATTGTGAGCAGTCATGAAAATGCAGTTGGCTATTTTTGAGTGCCAGTACACAGTCTTAAAAATGGTCATATCTGACCAACAGTGACTGTTCGACAAGGATTTCATTGTCTTCTAGGGCAGTTTGCAGCTGTCACTATTAGAAGTGTCAGCGATTTGGAAGCAGCACAAAGCAAAAGTCAGTTCCTCTTCTGAAACAGTCTTCTCTTGGCTTTGCTTCATCACATGAAAAGTAAATCTTGGAAAGTGTATTATATATACACTGCCACTTGACAAACTTCCTAGCCTGTAAATTCATTATGTTCAAGGACAGAATAGACTGGGAGAGCAATACTATGATCAACTGTAAACCGTAAAGCAAGTGTTTTCTTAGATGTTGGCATATCACTATTTCACTGTATGCTTCACTGAAGCTCTATGTGCTGTTTAATAAAGGATGCAACATTTTAGTCAGCTCACTATACACCACTGAATCAGCTTTGATAGTTAACTACAAAAACCCAGCCCACTCAAATCATCAACATACCAAGGGTTAGTACAGCTCAAATATGGCTAATCAAAGCARCAAGACATCAAAATGCAAGGTATGACACATTCATGAAGTTATTACTATATTCTTAAAGTGGAGTTTCTCTAGAACCACTTACTCTGAATTCCATATAAAATTACATTCATTTAATAAACTTCTTACTTTAAAAGAACTGTGATGTTAGCCTTGACCTACATGAACAGAAGAATGAGATTTCCCCATTCATTCTAATGAAAAGCTTTTGCTGAATTTGTCTTAATAGCCACAAGTAGCTGTGACACTTGGGTCACCCTTAAGAGCCCTTAATTTAAGGACAGAAAGTAGCCTCAGCTGACACTGGGGAAATGTACGGGGGGGGGGGGAGGCGTGAACACAAGCAAGCCACACACAAATGCACAAACACACATACTTACAAACACCAACTTCCAAAGCTAGCAAACTACAGCAACACAGCCATTATTTTTATCCCACATCTTGCTTTTTTAGATTTGAGCTTAATAGGTTCATTACTTCAGTTGATGTACAATTTAACCAGCCAAGATGTTCCATATAGAAAACTGAAAAAAAATGTGCATATTAATTTGGTATTCTTTAGGAATCAAAAGCTTAAAGTTAGCGTTTCCTCCTCCACAGCTGTATTTGCAAATACTTTGGTAAATAAATAGGGCCTACATCTCCTGGCACTGTCAACCACACTGCATACATTCAATTGTATTAAATACTAGACAAGTGGTTTCAAAGTACTGATATGAAGTTATTTGCTACCTGATAGATGACCAGGTGGGGCAGGGAGGGGGAGAAGAACACCATGAACTTACCTATATGGCCATGCAGTTCACAACCTGACATTATAATAAAGAACTCAAGAGCCATTTTCATTAATTAATATATTTTCTGCATTATAGTTAACATATGTACTTTCTTCGTGTCATCCTTATTTCGTTAAGTATTGATATTTTGTTATATTCAGACATGAGTACATTTTCAAAGTCTTTTGCAATAAATATCATAAAATAATAGATTCACATAATAAATATTCTTTACAATAAAAAAAGTTTTAACAGACTTTTGTCTTAAAAATAGTCAGAATTCAATTTTGTGTTTTATACATAAAATATACAAAAAAGACCACAATTTGTGGCTAAGGCAATAAAACAGAGAACAGAATAAAATTATAAAGTACAGAGCAGAGCTAAATTCACTAAACCAAAAGGATCACAAGAAACATTTATGCAACTTAATGACACCTGAAAACTGTTTGGATATATGAACACCACCAACTTTAATATCAACATGATACTGATAGACTATAGAAACAGGAGTAGGAGGATGGAGTGAGCCATATCCTTCAAAGATTTGACAGCAATAAATGAGTACGTTGCAGCCATAATGTCTCCAATGTGAAGATCTACATAGTGAAGCAAAAACTGAAGTTACATTAAAAGTAAAAAAGAGGAGGCAGGGGAGGAGCAACCAGCTAAATCTCAGGACTGAGACTATTCCAAAAGCTAAGACAAAACAGGAGGAAAAAAAAAAAAGAAAAGCAGGTTGCTTGCAAAAGAGTCAGGCCTTTCTTTCGGTAAAGCCTTTATTTTACATCGCTGTCCAGAAAGGGTACACACAAAATGCTGCTTCACAATCTAGCTCACTCATTAAACAGTTACTCCTGGGAACCGGGGGGGTCAACAAAAACAAAACAAAAAAAAACAAAACAAACAAACAACTGAACAAGAAAAAGAATTGCTGAGAACAAAAAACATCTTTGGGAAGATATTCACAGAGCAAGAGGCTGCAAAAGAGCCCAGTGAGCCCCTCACTGCCTCTTTCAGGAGTGGTTTCGTTGCAAACTCAAAAAGCCCTGCCAAAGTGAATAGGCAGATGCAGATATGGAGTCCACACTTACCAAAGAGCAGCAATGACTACGTAAAACACTCCACACTCAGCTGAGTCAATAGAAAGAGAGCAATAAAAGGAGAGCAAAGATGCAAAGGGAAGAACAAGTATTTGAAGTGGGGGAGAAAGAAAGGAAAGCACAAGAAAAAAAAAACAAAGGGGACTAGGGGAAAATCAGCTATAACCTGAAAGTAACAGTTGGAGAAAGTGAACCTCCCTCCAAAAATCATGAGGGCTTGCCCTGACCCCGAGAGGGGCAGCTCTCCAGTTTACAATAGACAGTGTTGGAGTTCTTACACCGGCAGCCTGGACGATTGACACGGTCATAGCACCCTCGACACAGTTTTAGGCATCCTTTTGCAGGAGGGTAGCAGAGCAAGCAAGGCAAGAACAAGGACATTGCTCCCATGCACAGGTACCTAGAACAGCAATGTGACTGGGAACAAGAGCAGGGATTATCCGCATAAGAGTCCCCTTCATCGTCATTGGAACAGTGGTAGAAGATCCCCTTGACCAAACACATGCAGGTGCCATACTCCACCATGCTCTCAGCAGAGCACAAGCACTGCCGGTTGCAGGCCAAGCAAGACGGGAGGGCCCTTGGGGCTGTGCATTCGCCACATTTGCACTTCCCACACTGTTCACAGATAAACTTGTGCTGTGTCAAGTCCTCTTTCAAGGGACCCTTCAGATCATCTACAATCAAAGACGACTGCTTGGGCTGTGTCCGGATTGTCCGATCGGATCTGTGGCCTGAACCTGGCCTGGATGGAGGTGACCGTCCCAGCAGTCCTTGCTCTGAGGAAGCACTGCTATTGCTTCCAGAGCTAGCTGCACTCCCTGTGCTAGTTGATCTGCTCAAGACAGGAGCCCTTGCATTATGCTGATGTGCCACATGCCCCACATGACTGGGTCTGTGTTCATAATTATTATTCACATTAATTGGTATAATTTCATGAGTTCTTTCATGCTTTTCTTGCCTCGGTGCTGTCCGTGGCCCTGATTTTTTCACCACAGATGGACCTTCGGTGTATTCATTGCTGCCCCTGATCGCCTTGATCTGGTCCAGTGACAAAATAGTTGTTGGCTGGCTTTCTCTTTCATAGTCCAACCTTTGCCGGCTGTCCAAAGAGGGCTGCTGAATGACAACTAATGAACCACCACTGCCATGCTGACTTTGGGGCTCCATCTGTAGTGATCTCTACTTCTGGCACTCAGTGGGAACCTGGCATGCATCTGAAATCCTAAAATAGTAATAAAAAGAAAATATAAGTAAATATTGTCTGTATATATACATACATACACAGGATCAATGGCAAAGAGGAATAAAGAGCAGAGGTTTTTGAAAATAAAAATGATACGGCAAACCACAAATTGCCCTAGCCACCTGGTACTGATCTCTTTCAGCAGGGGATTACAACGACACTGAGGATCTGGCCAAAGTCCAGTAACAGGAGGAGTCTCAGTATGGCATTATATATCATGAATGCAAAAGAAGACCCCATGCTATTAAAAAAAAAAATCAAATAATAATCAGTACTATTCTGTGTGCTTATTTGGCAAGCCATTGGAAGTTACATACTTCTCACTTGCTACTGAACTCAACATCTAATCAGCAATAGCAATTCTGAATGCCCCCAAGACTAAGTCAGAAACAGGGAAGAACTGTATCAGGTTCATACTCTGCATGGTAGAAAAAAAGGGACATACACAATTCTTAATCCTCTGTATTTGCAACACCAGAATGCTATGAAGATTTGCTTCCTAGTAGATCTTGATAAAGTTTCTTTTATAAAGAGAGATATATGCATTATAGAGTCTCAAACTAAATACTGTTAAGAAGATGAGCTCTGTAAGAGGTCTGCACAGCATGCCAATCTAATATGCTCCTTATAAAAATAAGGCAAAGATGTAAAAAGAAGCAGGTTTTCAAGTATTTTCTGACCCCAGGGTAGGGTGTGAAGGAAGGACTAGGATAAAGTAGGTATCAGATAACTGTTTTTATGAATTCTCGGGTATTTTCTATGTAACAGGTGACCAAAAATCCTCTCAGAACAAAATATCCTTTTTCACAAGATGAACTATTGATTAAAAGCTCCTCAAATATTACATCCTTTATTCTATCTTCTAAATAAATGATATGTATTTTCATTCTGCTTAACTACCTGACATAAGGGTTGCAATGCTGATTTGGAAAACTCAGTGACAGCTCTGTACCTATATAAAAATGTAGATAATCTTATCTAAACTGCACATTACATACAGAGAATCGAAAAAACAAACTGCTTTCCTTTACTAAAAGCTGGGGGGAAAAATCTCCTTTCACTCTCCCCAAAAGTAATATGTATCTGTCTGAAAGAGAAGATGAGTGCTAGGCAATCAAGCATTCCCAAACAACTCATTCAGCAATCGTGAGAAGTGCATCCTT
Source organism: Rhea americana (assembly GCF_003343005.1). Lineage (NCBI taxonomy): Eukaryota > Metazoa > Chordata > Aves > Rheiformes > Rheidae > Rhea > Rhea americana. The sequence goes on from NW_028187077.1 coordinate 1,117,316, forward strand.
GGCTGTCCGGAGCTATTCTCAATTCAAGAGAAAAAGGCACAACAGTAGAGGGAAGGACAGGAGTAGAAAATATTTGTGAATTTTATTACTCCGAATGCTAATAAATGTTTACTAGCAGCTTCTACTGCAACACAAAAGTCTTTGTGGTGATCCACAAGTGAAAGATTTCCTTTTTGCATTTAATGTCGCCTGTGTGGGTCTTAAGTCACAAGATAAATAATAATAATAAWAATAAATCTTTTAGAATTCTAAGTTCCCCCACATGACAAGCTGTCTTCCTTCCCAAGCACTGGAAACCCACAAGGCACCAAGGCTAAAAATGAAGGCGAACAGGGAACAGATTACAGTCGTACCAGCCAGAAGCAGGGCTCCCGAGGGAATGAAGAAATAATATCCTAAGAAAATGTAAAAGACATCCAGTGCCATCTTTGGGGGAAAGTGCAACATCAACGCGGGCGGCGGACTGACAAGCCCAGCTGCAAGCCAGGCAGAGGGTGGCAGAGCTGAGCGGCCTGAGGGATCTGTGCGAACGGCAACCTCCACCTCCGTGGAGAAAAAAAAAATTAAAGCCCGAAAACTACGTTTTTCTCCCCGTTATAAAATAAAGCAAGCGCAGCGAGACACCTCCGTTTCTGCGCCCCGGGCAGGGCCCGGCAGAGCCGGCGGGGCCAAGGCCGCGGGGCAGCGCTTCCTCCGCACCCCGCCGCGCAAGGAGCGCCGCCCGGCTCGGCTCGCCTCGGCTCGGC
>NW_028187077.1:1118536-1120321 GCF_003343005.1 Rhea americana
CGCGGCGGGTAACGGCCGCCGCGCGCGGCTTCCACCGCGCCCTCCGCGCCGCTCCGCGGTCGCCCTCAGCCCAGAGCGCCGCGACGACCGCGCAGCCGCGGGCGGCACTTGGCGGAGAAGGGGGGCGGCGTGCGGCGCGGCGCGGCCTCGCCTCCCCTCCCCTCCGCTCGCCTCGCCGCGGCGGCGTGCGAGTGCGCCCACAGGCACCTGCTCGGCGCTCCGAGTGCACGCGTGCAAACGCGCCCGCTGCGCAGCCTCCTTGCCAAGTCTGCTCCGATTCAAATAATAATAATAAATCCCAAACTTACTTATTTCCAAGGAGGCACTAATAATGGCAAATCCACTTAGCACAGCACGGCACTGGGGCAGACGGCGCGGCCGGGTGAGTGCTCAGCTCGGGGGCGCCCGCTCCGGCGGGGCCGCCCGGCCCTCGGGGGTCGCCGCCAGCAGGGGAGGATCCGCTCCTGCCCCCCTCTCCCGGGAGCCCGGCTGCGAGGGTCGCCTTTCCCTAGCTGGCTGGTCCGCCGAGCGGGCACAGCTCTCCGCAGAGGCGGATCGCTCCGTGCTAGCGGGTTCGGAGGGAAGCACCTTCCTCGGCCGCAAGTCTCTCGTCCCAGAGGTGACGAAAACCAAAACCTTTCTGCAAATGGTTTTTATCTCGGGCTAGCGAGAGGGAGGGAAGMGCCAGATGCAGGCTGCTGCAGGCACCGGGGAGCAGGATCAGCTAGCGAGAGGCACTTGCGAAGGTCTCCAAGAAGGCAGTGGCGAGCCAGGAATGCGAGATTCTGCTTTTCTTCCCGCCGACTCGCGCGTTTTTATTTCCCTTTTCCGACTGGAGCAGTCACACGCGATCCTTCCACGCTGGATGTGTGCGTGCACAACAGCGTCCCCGGGTCCAGCTCTCTGCTTCACCGCATGGTCCTTGCTGCAAGTCCCTTCTGACCTCAGGGCAGACCGAGTGCAACCACAATGCCTAATGCAAAAGATTTTTTGAAACAAATCATGAAGAGACACTTGTTTTCAAGGCACACCTCAGCAACTGTAGCGAGCTGCAAACGGAGCTAGGGGCAGAGCGTAATGGCTCTGAGAGCTCCCTGCAGATTGCCATGTGCTTGCTGTTGCTGTTGGAGGCTGACTGACAGGCTTGGAGCACAGTCAGCACGTCAGTGAGAAAACTACAATATAARGCAACTCTAGACACAAAATCCTTGCATGAAAGGCTTTAGAGACTCCTTAGCGTTTCGAGGGGATCAAACGAGGTTCCAGCGCGCGGGTGAGATCTCTGCACTAGGCAAGACGGACAACTCAAGCGTTGGCACGATTACTTAACTGGAAGTTTTATAATTACCAACGAATAGTGACTGGCTTAACASTGTTTACTAGGGAAGGCAAGCGAACGCTCTTCTGCTGCCACTCAGCACCGGGCACGCACGGCCCGCCAGGCTCGCCGCAGGTTAGACCGCACGTCCCGCTTGCGGACAGCGGCGGATGCACCGCGCATTTCGCTTGCGCGTCCTACAAAGCGGCAACAGCGGACCGGCGCTCCAGCGCGCATCACTCCCGCCGGCGTGGGCCGCCGCGCCCCCCGCGCCCGCAGACCGCCACGCGAGCTCCGGGACGCCCCTCGCTCGCGGCGCGGCGGCACCTGATGCGGCTCCGCGCGCGCGGGGGCACCGCCGCCCGGGCTTACCTAAGGCAGAGGTAAAAGTCCGCTTCCCGGGGCACATTTGCCGCGCGCGGAGCTGGCTCCCGCCCAGGCAGTGTAGGCAGCCGCCGCCGCTGCGC
>NW_028187077.1:1121146-1190451 GCF_003343005.1 Rhea americana
TTCATCCAAACCCAAATAACTTGTGCAAACGGGAAAATGCCAATACAAATGTATTCTTCTGTCCACCCAGATCATATTCGCTGATGTACTGCAATTATTTTTCATTAACCTTTAGTAGGATTGGTAAGAAAATACACAAACCAAATTTCTTATTTCTATCATTACGCAAAACCTTGACATCAACTGTATATTATTTTCTCCATGAAATAAATTCATTATGCATTAACAGTTACATTATGGATATCGCTAACATTTCTAAGTTTGTAATTAACAAACTGCTGATATAGACAAACCACAAATACTTTCTTTCTGCTACTGGAGCTCAAGTGACAAAACATCAGCATTAAAAATCTTTGGCACAGTCATAAAAATATCCCAATTCATCATTAATATTGCTAGTGGAATTAGAAAATGCGATTGCTTACAAAAAGCATTCTCAGAAACACTTGCAAGCAGAAGGAACAAAACCATTTCCAGTGAAGCCTTTCTGAATATTTTAGAAACTTTCATTGCTCAGACTAACAAAAAATTCCTGCTGCTGAAGAGCAGTGTTTACCAGTGCTACCCCGTGCTCTCTGGCTGTATTTTAGAGTTCTTTCAGAAACACAAAACGAGAGACGCAACATTTAAGTAGGTGTGCTACATACAATAATTCTTGCAGCAACATTAAGGACAGAACCGGCAGGGAGAGTCGCAGCTAGATTTTAGGTAAGAAAGCCATTCAAACTAGTGGGACTCTGCAGTGTATTCACATTTAGCAACTGACTTTGCACAGAAGTCAGTGTGTGGTTGCCTCTGATAGTTCTGTTAAGGACATTGCTTAATACCTTTTCTTTCACATCTCTGGAGCAGGTACTACCTTAAAAACCATGCCAAGCGTAACATCTTGATTTTATATATACAAAGACAGGCATAATTGGGTTGGTAAAATAATCAAGCATACTGGCAGCAGTTTATTATCTCTTGGCACCAGAATTAACGCTTCACTGAAATAAGTAAGGCAAAACCCTACAGCTATATCAGAAGGCTGTCCACAGACTCAGGCAAGCATGCCTGCACCTCATGCAAGTCATCACGTTAGATTTTCTTGGAAATGACAGCAATGAGAAGCTTCTGTTATAAAAAGAAGAGGTGAAATTCTGGAGAATAAGTTGGCAACTTGGAAAAGGATTGACACACCTTATGACTACATCCTGGCACAACTTAATTTGAGGATTGACACACAGACAAGAATCCAGAGCAACTAAGATACTTCCCGGCTTAAAATTGTTCTCTGAAGGAGCCTGTCTTTCACACTGATGATGAAAGAAGTCAAGAGAGACCAGCCCTCTCTGGCCAAAGTTAAACCTTTGTGAAGAACCTCCCGGAGGTGGGTTCGAGAGCCTGAATGATGGCTGAGAGTCACAATTCTGTCCTCCTTTTGCTTTGTGGATTATATACTGAGGAGCATCTGTACCTTCTGCAGTCTTACACTACTTCTCCCTTGTGCAAGCTAGAGTGCCAAAATACATGTTGTACAGAACTACAGCAGTCTATGGGTTTTTTCCAGCTTGCACCCTTACCTCTAGAAGCAACTTTCCATCTCCAGGTCACTTGAGTGGCCTGTGCAGGTAGCGAACGGCCCTTCTGTGAGRATGCAGTGAATACATGGTGCTGCTGCCCCTATCAGCACTGGGTAACAGTGCTTCCACGTGGCACTCCCCCGGGAATACTGCCGTGTTTCTCGCTACGCGGTGACTCCTAGCCCACGCCAARGCACAGCTCACACCCCACAACAGGGGTGTCTGCTCAGTTGCAGACGCTGGCACTCGATTTGTACTTCGAAGCAGTGCGAGGTGCCTTAGCCTGTGAAAAGTAGAAACTATCCTATCTATCAACACACAGTATCATTTCAGACAGAACAGGTGACAAAGCCTCTACTTGAAAAATACGATATTTACTGTTCCCATCACTCATCTTTTCTGGTGATAACTATCTTGAGCCAACATGGCTCTGAGGAAACTCACCAGAGAAAGTGTTTACCTTTGCACAAGTTATTTGTCAGATAACAACCAATCTTCACAGCTGTAACAACACTTTTAAGCAACACAAGGATTTCAAAGCTCTAAGAGAAAGCACATTAGCACTTACAACAAGATATAATTTTGAATTTCTGTGCCAGTCTTCTACCTGCAGAAAGGGTAGGTCATGTATTTCCCCTGCGTTGTGGAGTGATACGCTTATGGAGGTGGCTGTTCTGGGAACTGGTGGCATCTGCAGCTCCTCGGATGGGCACCTATGAGGAACTCTGACTTTGTGCAAGGTGGGACCTCACAGGCTTCAGTGTGGAGGCTCAGGACCCACACTTGCTCAGAGAGCCTCAGAAACGAAGTGCTGGGAAACAATATGCATTTGTTGGGATGAGGCTAGTATTATTACTTGTAGGAGTTTTTTACATTATATATATATGTTTGTGTGTATCTGTGTGTATAGCTCTTAAACATTGCTGTAATAATAAGTATTGCAGACTTTCTTATCAGCTCACTGAAAATCTTGGTAGTCTCRCTTTAGGCTGTTAAGGCATGAGATGAAATAAAGCTGTTTGAAAGAACTGAAGTAAAAAAACATATACRCTGTGGGGAAGGCATATCCTGAAAGATACACTGAATCATTTCGGGRCAAATAAGAGTGAATGAAGGATGATGTGAGGTAGCGTTTCCAGTCACRCTTTCTGGTAGACAGGTTGACCTTTGTCTGAGATCAAAGGGACCTACAGGAGCTGGGGATTTCTTCAGCTTCTGTGCAAAGAGTGTTCTTGAAACTCTCTGAAGAAACGTAGCCACATACAGCTACCTCTTGTTGTCAGTGCACAGGCTGGGGACAGGCACACAGGAAATTCTCARTTGCAAATGCAGTCTTGACTTTCTCTTTAGAAGATAACATCAGTTTTTCTTAGAAGAAATAGTAAAAGGCAGCAGCCAAGCAAACCTCCGAGAACAAAGAGACGAATCTTGATGTGAACCTGATCCATGAACATTTGAACATTAAATCAAAGTACGGGGGGAGTACTATAGAGCTAGGCTTTTGGTCCATRCCCAAATTTAACACAAATTAAGAAGAAATGAAATGCAAAGGTTTGTACAAAAAGTTAAAAGTTTGGTAACACATTTCCCTTCCCCATCCTTTGCACCAAGCCACAGAAAACAGTGTTTTCCTTGGATAGWCCTCCTAAATGTGGTCAGCTGTCAGCAATACAGCATTCTGTGTTTATGTTAGCTATTTCTAAATGACTGAAAATTCAATTTTCTAAATAGGGATTAGCAAGAAACACTGAGGAAGGCTGCAAATCAGGTAGAATCTCCTTGAGTTTTTTTTTGGCCTTCCCAAGTTTTTAATGGTATCTTGCTTTTGCTATAAAGAATAACAATGGACTGTTGTCAAAATCTAAATGAAGATAAACTGCTTTCAAGAAAAGCTGTATTTCTGCATTGTGCCTCATTCTGTAGGAAAGACAACATATCAGCAAAGACACCTACAAGTGGCAGAACTGATCGCTCTTCTTAGTGCAGGCCACAGCCTGTCTGGTCATTGCTAGGCAACTGATAAATCACTTTTTCCCTTCAGATATCCACAGTTATTTGCATTCTGRTTGAATAATCTCTTAAGAGTTCATATTTAGCTGCTCTGCTAAGCTACTGATGATGTCTTCCTTACTTTGTATTCATTTTTTACTTTTAGCAAACTAAAAGTGCTTCATCTAWCTGTATAAAAACTTTGTGAAATTGGAAACTTACAGCTTAATACAAGCAGTCGTTTACTCACAGGTATTGCTAACTAAATTATCTGCAATTTTTCTTTTTTTTTTCCTGTCTTAGCACTAAGCAATCTATGAAGACATGATTCCTTGCAYAGAAAGTAGAATAGTCTCTGATCCATTTGAATTTTCACTTATATGAGGATAGTCCTGTGTTGAACTACCTTATTACAAATATATGTACAATAGTTCTAAAGWCACTAAGGAGAAGGAAATAGGCTCTKTGGAGCTAAGAATAGGGCTAAGAGYAAAAGCTGTTCTTTCTTTCTTACAATTTTGTAAGATTCTCAGCATAATAGTACCTGTGCACATTTCTGTGCATAGGGCAGACATACTTACTTTATCATCTAAGACAACTTTATTAAGGAAATAACATAAATTCAGATATTGAGTATTTGTCTCAAATAGTATAAAGAATTAACAGTGGCAGGGTTTTTATTTATGTATGTATGTATAATTTTTTTAAAAAAACTGTCCCTCCAACCATTCGGTCTTGATTTTCTATATATAGTTGTAATAGGATACGAGGAGGAAAAAAGAGGGTTTTCTGTTTTAGAGTATACCTRTGAGTAGTAAAGACCTTTAGAGAAGAATGTAGAAACATTAAAAGTATTGGGTGATGCTAAATATGATTATTAATGAGACAGTGCCAGTGACAGCAAAAAGACCACATCCCTGCACAGCCACATTATAAAATTGTCAGACAATTAAGAGAGCAACCGGGTGTCTTCTTTGACCTACCTCTTATCTGAAGGCCTGATGCTTGACTGAATGCTCAACATTTTGTAATACATTTTTACCAGGTGGCTAGTGCACACGTGAGATCAGATGGCTAAAGCCCCAGCTCCCACGAAGGAAGTAATATATTTGAGCCCTTAGACAGGAAAGCCCATTACTGTGTCAGAGGACACAGAACAAGATCACATATGCTGGAGCAGTTCTCTTGTCTTTCCTGAGAGGCAGATCCTTTTTCAAATATGAATTATATTTTTCAGAGGTGYTCCCCTGATTTATTCTGCTTTATTTTTAGCACACAATTGAACTAGGATAATCACAACATTAATGTGAGCGTTATACTGATTCAGTAAGTGGAGCAATGCTGGGTAATTTATTTTCTGCAATCGTATGAGTTTAAGCAGCTTCTCRTTTCTTTAAGGCCAGTAAGCCTGTTTTTCATTTTCTCTTGCTTTCTTCTACAGCTGAGTTAGGTAACGAACAAGTGGAGCTACAAAGATTCTCATAGCGGGATTAAGTACTGTAGAATTAGCTGTGTAAGTATGTGCTGAGAGCCGAGTGAAAGGAGGTGGCTGTTTTAATTAYAGCTGATAAAAAACTAGCCAGAGGAAATCCACCGTGACTGAATAATAGCATGGCACTTCAAAAACAGCCGAGGAACAAACCTTTCCATCCATTTCTGCTGGAGAAGGGGCCACTCCCCGGGTGCGGACAGCGTTATCGGAGGAAGAGGGAAAGCTCTCTGCTAATTTAAATCCATTGCTCTGCCTACATGTTTACTATCTCACCGCTAGCAGAGGCTCAGGTATTAGTACCTCCGCAGGAATGCCTACTATTTCTCAGGCTGTGCAATCTGTCACTGTCAGCTGAAGGAGGTCTCAGGAGCAGCGTTTCTAATTTGATTTGAAAATATACATGGAAACCTGAGACTGCTTTTAGCAAGGACGATGGGGTTGGCCTAATGAACACAATCTCTAGTGTTTTCCTGGAGAATGGTGTGTCAACAACTACGTTTAGATTCCCTCCACAGCTGTAATCGCTACTGTGGAGAAGCCGCAACTTCTGCCCATGCCACATTCTTGCTTCTCGTTTACCAGCTGAAAGGAGTTGCAGGGAGATTTTAACCTACAGCCTTGATTCCCTGTATTGCAGGCAGAGAGACAGCTTTTTTTCATGATCTTGATCCCTTTTAAAGAAATCTGTACTAAGAGAAGTGATTCTTTTAAAAAAATGAAACTTCTTCCTCTTCACGTTACTACCGATGTATGATAGCAAGTGAAGCAGARGGAAACGCATGTCTGGAGACCCGACGCTCGGCTGGACAGGACTTGGTCRTTGACACGGGGCCAGAACGCGGCCACAAGAAATGGACGGTCCATGGAGCGTCCGTACGGGCAGAGATGCAGAGACATGTCTAGCTGCAAATTCTTCCTCTTCAATAATTATTTAGGGTTATTGATKTCTCATGGCAAAAAACCCTTTCTTTTACTCTTTATGGATGAAAAAAGACATGAAAAACCTCTCTCACCAGAACTGTARTAAAGAGTACGAGTCACTGGCAGTTTGCTGCATCCCAATAAGAGAATGACACAATGTCATTTTGCTATTAATCTGTATTTTTTTTCTTCTTTCATCTTCTGGGTCTTAATCCTTTGAAACATTATATTTTGCACTTGACAATTCAAGTATTGCATGCCAAAATATTGCTTTCATGTTTGATGCGGTTTGGTATACTTTGCTTTCAGTAACACTATGAGAGCTTGCTAGTCASATCTTGAAGGTTTGTTCTATGACTGAACTACTATCTGACAAAGAATATTCAGAATATTCAGAAGGGCTGAATTTGATTCCTAGAGAAATCAAAAGCTAAACTTGCCTTTATCTGAGATTGTTAAAGTCGGGGGACTCCTGGACTTTGAGGACAGAGTGTGTATTTGCTCTAACTGTATATCTGTTTCTATATAATTTATATATATATATATATATATATATACACACACACACATGTAAAAGACTATATATCTTTTATCTCTATATAAATATATCTCTATATAAATAATGTAGTATATTATTTATACTATATTTATATATAAAAGATATCACTCAAAAGCTTTTGATTTGAAAAGGTCAGATTTCTCTCACCTAAAATGATAGTAAAAATCCTTGCTAATAAAGAACATAAAACCCACATGACAATGTAGATACTGTCAAGTTATTGATGAAAAAAAATCTCTTGTTTCCATCAGGGTCAGAAACAGGCTGTAGGTAAAGCAGGAACTGTGCTGCTCTAATTCAACGCAAGCTGATGCAGAAGCTCATGCTGCCTCTCCTCCTGGCTGTCACCCAGATGAACATGTACCAACACACACTAACACTAACACGTGTATGTTATGACACCAAAAATTGTGTGGGGGAAGTTTCCTTCTTTTAGACTCTCTTAGTAACTCTGTATTTTGAAACCACTAGAGTGATACTTGGTTTTTTTGTTTGTTTGTTTTTCTGTTTTTTTTTCTGTGACTCATTAAACATGCTGTTACTGAGAAGCCAAGGAACGTCAATGCATAAGGTCACATCTACCTTTGAAACATACTCTGTTTAAAATATCTCAAAGCCTAATTAGGATCTTGGGTCTATTGCTTCCCCAGTTCAGGAAACTGAWGCTAAGTAATTATAAAAAGTATGCAGATAACTGTTTTCCCCCCTTAAGTAGTACCCTAACATTCTGAAACACTGTGATAACACTACTTTAAGGTGAGGATTTTTTAGACTATTACTGTAATCCTGTAGTAATTTTGAGGATGATACTGTATTGTGCTTACAGCTGTTTTCATAGATTTACCCTGGTATAATCTGGCCTAAGAGAAGCATCTGTGTAAGCAGAAAAATATAATGTGTAYCTAGTCAAATGACTCAGAGACTGATCCAATGTAAAGAGTGAAAAATATAAAATGCAGTGCCTTATCAAGCATTCTTACTGTTTGTGTTTCTACTGCTTTTCAGCAAACACATTTAAATGCAAAACTAAACCAGAAGGAAAGAGTGGAGTTGAACCTAACATTTGCTGCCTTATAGGAAGGCAGCAGTTCCCTAGTGGGGTCTTATCTTTTGTGCATAGAAGASTAGAGAGAGACCTAAGGGTAATTATAAAGTTCTTGAGCAGCTTGAGCAGATATTCAGGTCAACTGCTCAATTGTTACTTATGTTCATACCTCTTAAAATAGTGAAATAGCTCTTCTGTCATYAAGACTGGATTTCAGCTTTGTAGGGGATAATTATCAAAACTTTAAGCATTGAYCTATTTGAATTTGAACACTACTCTGCTCTTACAGCTAACTAATATTACTTTTCTAACTCTTCTCCCAGTGCCTCATCTCTAGAAGATTCAAAGAGAAGCCCATGATATTCTTATGCAGGTAAAGTATGGTTTTYGGTATAGTGCTAGCATATGCTGAGTTTTTGATGCAAGTATTGTACTGGTTGTTGATAAGGACTCTCAAAAGTCAGTACTACTCATATTTTGCCACACAAATGGTGTGAAACATGGAAAGTAAATAGCAAACAATGTTTTGGGAGCTGGACTGCTGTCAACAATTRCTTTTTTAAAGGTATTTAGTGTTCCTTTTTAAATTCGCCACATGAAAAGACCTTCAGTCAATTACAGACACTCTTGTAGACTCATTAGTTCCTGTAGACTTGATTTTCCAGGTTGCCAGTTGCTCTGACTGAAAAGTGCTCAGCACTTCTTAGGAAAAACAAAAAAACAAAAAAAAGAATCAGTTGGTCAGAGTTGTTTCTAAGGCAGGAAGGGAGAATTCCTATCATCTTCCCCTGTCATGCAGCTCTTGAGAMCATTTTCTTTTATTCTTGGCAGTGTTACTGAAACTTACTTACCACTTAAGCACTAAATAGTAACTAGATGTTAAACAAATTCTATGGTAGTCACCAATTCTGATCACATTAAATTAGTGATAWCACATTCCATTTACCAGTTAGAGCAACACTTAATACTAAAGAAAACTCTAATGAAAGATATATGCAGAAAGTTGAAGCTTTTCTGGAAAAAGGAGAGGGAATACAGCTCTTATGAGCTGCTTATTAAACTGTAGAAAATCTTTGATATTAAAAATAATCTTAGAGTTTTAACTAGACACTGAAACAGTTAAGAAAATTGAATCTTAAGCCAGCTCATACCCACAAGTAATTGGAAACTAGTAGAAGGTGCTGAGCCTTTCTGTGCATAAAAGAAACAAATTAGTTATCATGAAGGCTTTCAATCTTGCCAGAAGATCTCTTCCACCTCCACCCTTGGGGGGTGGGGGCAAAGAAAAGASAGATAAAATGGAAGAACCATGCCAGGAAAGCCAGTCAGGTTACTTGTTACGTAGCTAGCAAACGTGCACACAGAAGGCATGTAGGAGACTGCACATCCACGAGCGACAACTAAAAGAGAAAGATCAGTCAGACCTATCAGTGAGGAGACATTGAGACCATATCAGGGAGCCAAGAAGCACAGAAATCTCAGAAGTGGAGGTGGAAGTTCAATGACAATCGAGTTTTTAATAACAAGTTACAATTTCGTTCCAAAGAGCTGTTAACAGTGTCCGAGTAGGATACTCTACCAGCTCTTACTACATTGGCAGTAATCTTTGGTACAAATCTGGTTAAAAATGGTACTCGTATAAATGCTGGAGAAGTCTTCAAGTATATAAAAAGCATGCAAAAAAGTCACTCWTGGGGAAAAAGAACAACCTGTTATATTGAACACTGGATACGATGCTCCTGTCCTATTAAAGGAGCWACATTCAAACTAGAGCATGAAAAGCTAAAAAAAAAAGAACCCATAAAAGTTCTTCTTTCGATTTTGAGTAGGACTGCAAAGGCAGACTAGACACCTGACTTGGAATCAAAGATACACCTAAAAAAGCTTATTTAATCTCAGTGCATTTGTATGTTCACTATAAACTGATGCTGATGGCTTTTAAGGGTATATTTTTTTTCTAAAATGCATGCAGCTTTACCAGTAGTATTAGTTACTCGGATACCAGGAAGAATGCTAGTTGGTACCTACAAAGATGCAAAGTAAATGTGAAAGACACTCTTTTTTATTTATTTCAACTTTGCTCCTTGTAGAAAAGTTAAACTGTTGATATTACAGGTAGTTAGGCATAACACTGTTGGTCCACTGTCTCTATTAAATACTTAGCCTTTGAATTAAAAAAACTTCAAGATTGTCTTACTGTGTATCATGAGAGAACACTTGGTTTCAAGTGAAACTGGAGTGTTATGAAGGTTGAGCATATGAATGTCAGTTTAAAACTATCAAGAAAATTGTATTTTAAAGGTAGGTTGAAGAATAGGCTCTGGAGCAAAGCCTTCAAGCAGCAAACTTCGGTCAACTTTTGGACTGTATGCTTTTTTTCCTCATTCTTGACAGAGTTGCATACGCAGCGCTCCTGAAAGAGATTCCCTATTTTGCACGGCTCTCTCAAGCTCTAGGCAAAAACCTACTAAAGTTCCCAGTGCTGTGGACTTCAAAATACATTTCTAGTCTTGGTCAAAAATCAGTTGTGTAGCCTCACTGAAGAGTAGAATTCATGGATATCAACTTAGAACCCTATTTAAATGCTACTGGTGCTGCTTGAAATTCAAAGCCAATGTACTGGATCTTGAAACAGGTCCATAGTACAAAGACCCACAGCTCAGGAAACTTCATTAACACTGAGCTAACATGATCAGTTCATGGTTTTTTTAGGCTCCCAAGTGCCTAAAATTCTTTTCTAAAGAAAGATCATTACCAAAAAATGAATCTCTGAAGAAAACAAAAGGGAAGCCTTTATGAAGTATTTATAGTACAATTCCTGTAATATTCAATACCCACTCATTGTTTTCAATGAAAGTTGGCTCATGCCTGATTTTGCAAGTCTAAGTGTAATATAATATGCCTTTTTGCAATACACCTTTTCATAATTTACTTTCCCTGAAGAGAACTTCATCTTTTATCAGAAGAATGGCCTGGATTAAAAGCAAATAAAAGCTGAAAAGCCAAATCCTGAAATCCTCATCCAGTTCCCTATCACACAGATAACCCACTGACTCTGCTGGAAATTGTGCCTCAGTAAAAGCTTCAGGATTTTACTGTGCTCCAGATTTGTTTGAAGAAACATGCCATCTTTCAAATCTCTTCCATATCACAAATATTTTCAGCACGATGTTTGCCGCTGCTGAGTTCTGCTGAGTTGTGTGAAGGAAGAAAATCCTTCGTGGGAGAGAGTAGGGAAGAAAAAGCATCATGACACAAAAAGAGAGAGGCAGAAAGGACAGAAGAAAAGAGGTTGGAAGCTCGCCAGAAGGAACGGATCAGCAAAACTGGACTTGTCCTGTGGCAATAGCGTTACAAGCGCTTCTTCCACATATCACACAAGGGGTATGAGTAATTCCTGTATTTTCAGCACCTTTCCACTATTTATCTAAACACTGATCAAACCACTTTGCCCCAAGTTATTCTCAGAGGAGAGATAAGTGAATACCCTCTACGTGTATAACAGGCAGTGACTAAACGGGAAAAGAAATAGCTCGGTGGTATGGTCGATGTTCTGTGTTACTAGCAGTCGTTAAATTAATGGCTGTACCTGAATGCAGCAGAGCAAACGCAGATTGACTGGTACCATATACGTGACTGACAGGGCCATAAGCTCACTACTGAAGTGTTCCCRTGACATTGCGGCAACCAGTTGGGAGAAGTGTGCATATTTTTTTAACATAGTATCTCAAGAGCAGAGATTACTTACCAGATTAATGCAACCTAGAAGCTTTTCAAACCGCCACTTGATGTCAAAAGTGAAGTGAGACTGCACAGAGAAGTCCGCTGCCTGGGACGAGGTACTAGAAATCATCACCTGCACCAAGGTGGGTATTTTGCTTAAAGACCCACAAAGGAGCAAACCTCCATTGCTGCTTTTAGTGCTCCATCATAGCAAGACTTCAGTCAAACTACATTCTGTTCTAACGCTTTCTCTCGCTGTCTCCCCACCCAACTTCATACAAATTCTTGTAAAGGTTATGTACAGACTTGTACAAAATTGAGACTGACACTAGCTTTTGGAGAATTTCCCAGAGCAAGTTTAACAGAGATTATATAACATGTTAAATCTGTGTTGTTTTTTTAATATAGATGTTATTATACTACTAGTTTATTCTTCCTAGCTTAACCCTCCAACTACCCTTTCAAATAGTTAATTACATTTTGCAGAGATTAAAAACCTGAGGTTATTACGYTCATTTAGTTTCCAGCCCTTACATAACACAGGACAAATGTGTTACAACTGGAGRGTCTTAGCAAGTCATAACAGCCATTATTTTTTTCCACATACATATATCACTATCAAAGTCCTGGGAGAGGGAGGAAGGGGAAATCTTTAACTGATATAACAACAGAACTTTAGAGCTAGTRTAAAACTTTATTACTATACTCTGTTTTCTAATCAGAGATCTCAAAGTACTTTACAAAAAAAGAAAGGGAAAAAGTCTTATAGGGGAAAAATAACTTCCAAAGGCATCACAAGAATAGCAGACTAGACTGGTAGTTCAAGTTTCTTGACTGCGGTCCTGTAGGATGGTCTGCAGGCTGGCAGTCTCAAGATATGTGGGGAATGTAGCCAGGATAAAATAAAATAACTTTAATTTAAAAACAGTCTCAGAGAAGGGAAACATGTAATACATGGCCATTTTATTTTTATCCAGTAAAGAATTTTAATATCATGTGTGTCTGGGAAAYATAGTACAACTTTCAGGAACTCAGAGTATCAATGTGAGTCTAATTTTAGTTTTAAACGTATCCATGCATATGGATATATTTTAACTCAYGCCAACCGAGACCTGAGGAAGGAGCCACCCAGGAAGCTGACAAACAGACAGCTGAAAATCAGCCCAGGGAGGACAGAGACGTGAGGCTTGCACRGAGCAGAAAACACTTTGAGGTGTTTGTCAAGGAGCGATGACCAAACCCTCAGATCTCATGTTGTTCTGGTGCTGTGACTGCGTTGCACTGCAGTGGAGTCCCTGCTGCTCTCGGGTAACAGTGTCTCTCACAGCGTTAGAAAATGATTTGTTTTCCTGGTTTTGGCCTGTAAGGCCTCCTCCTGTCCAAAGAGGGTAGATCAATCTGTCATCCAGAGACCACTGTACGTAACAGCTACAAAAATAACCGGACTGCTCCGGTGCGTGGCAGCTTGCCTCGCTACAGAAAGCGGCGTGAACACATTTTGCTCATGCTTTCAACCTCCATAGGCTCCTTATTCACTTCAGAGCAGAGCTCAAAACCTTACTTGTCCTGCTCTGGACAGCTTCAGTTCAACGGTTGCATCTTCTGTGGTCCCCCAAGATAAGGCAATAGGATAAGTCTAGTTTACAGTTGCAAGGCACTAATATTATTGAAAATCACTGCCTATTCTCAAAAGCTCACCCCAAGTCCGATCCTGACAGAGTAGACTTCAAGGTGTAAAGCACRTCTTTGTGCAAAGCCTTCTCCAAGATGCTCTTCTAAATGAACACACTTGGAAACACRCTCCAAGAAATTAGTCAAGCATACGCTGCTCTGAAGGATCCATGAGTCAAAAAACAATTGTTTTTTTGTTGAGTGTTCTTGACTTTCCCTCAGATTACCTTATACACTGAAAATAGGAACCTGCAGTAACACACTTTTTTTTTTTTAATTTAAACTACAGTAATTTATTTTAAAGGGTTGAGGCTGTTTTATTTTGYAGTTGGTATAAAATCTGAAGAAGACTTTTTAAAAAGTGCCTAAAGATTATTGAGTCTTCTCCTCCAACTAATGCTCAGAGGGAGGCTTATTTTGTTGTTGTGCTGTGCAAGATTTTCCCTGGATGAACTTGCACAAAGTAACCTTGAATTAATTTGAAATGCTCAATATATCCATGCCCAGGGAGCATGCTACATTGCAAGATGGGAGGGAAAAAATATATTTCAGGTGCAGCTGGGCAAAAGTTTGTTTGGGCATCGCAGCAGAGCTTGCCCGTATTAACGTCCACAGAAATAGCCCTGGACATGGCTCTGGTTTCTCTTGAAGTCACTGAGGCCTTCTACAGCAGGGCCCAGCCCACAAATGCCGCATCCCTCTCCCGTTCAGGGACTCCGCTCCCCCAGTTACGCATTTGAGAAGCAAACTATATTCCTTTGAGTCACAGGGCTCAGATTTTCAACCATCCGCCGCGCTGGCAATTTTCTGTGCTTCCCTCACCTTGCTGCTTTGAGAGAAGGCTGCTACTGACCTTCTTTTCATAAAAACCTCTTTCCACAAGTGAACCYGTCTTTGCCCTGAGCCAGTTCCTCTCCTCTGCAAAGGGACCGCTGCTCCGCGGGGTTCGCTAATTCTCTTCAACTACTCTGATACACAATAACCTCCTACGAACTCTCTTGTGCCCTCTCTGCCTTGCCTCACCTCTCCCCCACTGCTCCTCCCGTCTTGCACAGCTTTCTCCGCATCACTCGCATCAGCTTCTTATTATTTCCTTTTTCGCAAGCCAGGCATCTTCTGTCGGGTTCTCTCAGGAGACGACTGACTAGGCTTGCGAGAAAAACAGTAGGAAGAAACTTAATTGTCTGTAAAAGGTGGAAGATCCTTTTGATGCCTATGAATACTTCTAGAAAAATAAAACCTCTTTGAGCTTGTTAATGGTTTCCCTTCTTCTCCTGTATCACACTGTTTTTCTCAAAGAGCTTAGAAATAAACAATGAGCAAACTTAGAAGACAGGAGGAAATTCCTCCCCACACACTTTCCACCCATTTCTCTTCCTCCTCACTTCTGCTTACATTTTTCACCCCCCACCCTTTCCCTCTCTTCTCTTTGAGGAAAGGGAGGGGGGGGAACCCTCTTCTCTCCACTACTTTATACACAATTTCTGAAAAATTCAGAAGACAATCTATGATTTAACTTTTTGTTTTAAAGTTTCTGGAATTGGGCTGACCCCTGCCATTTTTACGACAATGAAATATTTCCACGAAGAAAAAAAAACGCTGTAAAACCCACAATTTCTTTCCACTCTAGCCATAACAGATACAGGTGACGCATGCCACGATAGTGCACAGATTGGCTGAGAAAGAGGTTTATTTTGTTCGTTAATTATTCAGGAGTCTGGGGCCTGGCGTCAGCTCCAAGAGCAAAGGGAGCCGAGTGCTCTGCAGGGCACCTGCAGCCGCCCCTCCGCGCCGGTGGGCTTGCTGCACCTTCGGAGGCGTTYGCCTCCAAGGGCCTCGGGGAGGTCGCTGCCATCCACAGCAGACGGGCTGCGCTGCACCAGCTGCCCCGCTGCGACCGTTTTCTTTTTCAGTCAGCAAAGCTCATTTTGGAGAAGAGGTGAGAACTTCTTTTTACCAGAAGACAGCAACTGCAGGAGCATTTTTCCTGCTATTGGGGAACAGCTAAGCAAGCCCAATGCAGAAGCCAGGGCTGGCCTGTGAGAATTTAGTCTTTGATTAAAAAAACCAGAAAGACAAAATAGCATCAAAAAAAANTGGCCTGTGAGAATTTAGTCTTTGATTAAAAAAAAAAAAAAGAAAAAAAAGAAAGAAAGAAAAAAAAAAGAAAGAAAGAAAAGAAAAGAAAACGTGAATCATAGTGTCTGCCACTTTATATGTGCCTGAAGTAGCTGAAAGAAGCTAACTGCTTCAAGCTCCAGAACCGCAGCTGCTAATCCAGCGCTGGTCGAGTTAATGAGATCAAAGCCAGACTCCACTTTGTGTTTCGCAGTGAGACACTTCCTAACACAGGCCCGGGGTGACTATTGCCCTCCTTCAGTCTACAGGCACGCAGAAATCTGCATCAAAATAACACACATCAGCCCATGCCCTGATACTAATCAGTATTTCTACTTCCTATCTCCAAGCAACTCCTTCAACCCCCACCTTTCCACAATAAAATCAGTGTTTAATACCAGCGTAATCTCTTCCTAATGCACATGTTTATTCCCAACCATTTTCTCCACCTCCTCCCCTCCCCTGCCTCCCCCATCATTTTTAATCAGTAAGGGCCTCCCGTGCTCTGACTGATCCAGACGCCTACCTTCGCACCCAGCAGACAAAATGATTTGAAAATTCAGATCCACAACAGTTAGGTATGAAAAGAGCAGATTTCCTACCATCATCTTTTAAGTCTTTCTGGGAAGTGCAAGAAGGGGCTTAACAAAGCTGTATGCAGCCAATTGTGCTATCAAGGCACTTGGCACTACCAGCTGATCCTTGATTACTATTCATCCCTCAGGAAAATAAAACACSCTTTTGTAGTAAAAGTGTAACTGGTTACTATGATGCATTACATATTAACAAAAGTAGCTTTTAATCAAAATCACAGATGATAAAAGCCTGGAAGAGGAATAAGACCGAAGTAACCAGTTGTTTCTGCACGTTTCAGATAGAAAGCAGAGAGTTTAAGCAAGCTTTCCACAATGTGAAGAATAAAGTGGTAGATATGTTACATGTTTGTACATAAAATGGTAGTGAGCTCTGTAAAACAGATTTTAAGAGTAACATTTGCTGTTGTAGCACCCTGTCTATGTAACTGCCATCACTGTCCTAACATCGGTGTCCACAGTCTCTTTAATATTTTTGTGCTTTTCTTGAAACCCACACAGAGGTTTTCAACAGGCTTTTTTATTTGCATTTTTTCTAAAAGTACTGCTTATTGAAGAGCATAGTTATCCGAAGGGTAGACTTTACTAGGTAGAAGGGCAGAATTTGCTGGTTTGGTGGAATAATCCCTATTTAGGTGGTGGGGAAGCATTCCAGAACATTAAAGGATTTGTTTGTTTGCTAATCTACTTAAGCACTCATAGGCCTTAACACCCACAACTTGGCTCTTTTGGGGATCTTTCATTTCCATGGCCACTATCAATGCAGCAGCTCTCCATTAAAGCTGCAGTACCCAGATTTAGACTCAGAGCAGCGCAGCAGGCTGAGCGCTGGGACGCTCACCCCAAGACAGCTACACAGCCTTGGTTATTCACCTGCCAAATCCTGTTCCAAATTCCTCATAACCGGGGCACCTGCCCTTACAAAGCAGCACAAGGAAGTGCAAGTGCTGCAAACTCTGCATATGATACTGGCATCTTGCACTTCTGCATCGAATACAACCAACTCTCAATTAAGGTGGCAATTCGAACACCATGAAAATGCCTCGCATGTAATGCAAATGAGGCTGTACGAATGCATTTCACATCCTCCGTTTTGGRAGGACTTGCTGACAGAGAGGAGGGGTAGCTTTAAACAGCATTAAGCAGAGCAGGCTTGATGCAAGCAGTTACCCCTGTGTGAAACTTGAAGCTCTTGCCAGCAGCGTGGCGAAAAGACGTGACCTCATTACTGCACAGCCCAGATAATCCACTCCCAGATAAAGTGAGAGTTGACAGCGTTTCACCTTGAAGGTTATCAAAGCCCTTTCCACACTCCGCTGGTGCGGAGGCATTCGCTTTACCAAATAGGGATGTGAAAACTCCTCTGGGTTAGAAAAGGAGATAAAAAAATCCGGGGGGTTGTGGTTAAGAGCACACAGCCATAACACACAGACACAGGTACTGAGGGAACAGAAAAGCACAAAAGCATTTCCAGAACCATTTAACCAAACAGGATACATTTGCACAAGGTGGCAAAATATTGAAGTTACTGCTCTCATTTCCTCCTGTCCACCTTCAGGTACTTGTCCAGATAACTGGCTTAGGGGTGTCTTGACATCCGTCCCCCTTTAGTCACTAGAAACAGAGAGGCACCTCCAAAAGGGTAGTCCAGATCTTAGCTGGGATAAACCACTCTCATCCGGACCATCTCCTGGTATCTCTCCATCGACTGCTGAGGGAACCGAGCGCGATTCCCCTCCTCTAATCTTACAGTTGGGTGAAATGAGTCCAAGCTTCACTGCCACGGGTTTTACACAGGCACAAGCAGCCAACTCRCTAGCCTCACGTTTCATTGGAAAGACCCTCAGTCTGTTTGAGCAATGACTCCACACTAGTTCAAGGGGAAAGAATGTCATCTGGTTGCCATTGCCTCCTCTTGCAACACCTGCGCTGCTGCTGGAGGCCTGCCACGCAGACACAGACCGGGGCTCTTTCCCCCTCACTGCTCCAATCCTTGGCGGACTAGTTAACAGAGAAAACACACTTCTCCTTCTCCTATCAGAGCCCTGGAGCCATTGGATTAAAATCTGCAGAGAAAGATGACACAATTTAAAATATGTAACACAGAACATATAAAGCCCTGGAGAAAATGCRTGGCTTAGTTTCCTACAGAAAAGTTTAATAACGAGCAAGTAGAATTAGCAGAAAGAGCAGACACAAAATCCAAGACTAAGTTTTAGTTGAGATATTTTTCTTCCAGGTTTTAACCTACTTTTCAAAAGCATGCCCAAAATACAACTGCAATTCTGCCTGCCTCTTGTACCCACCCCCTAGAAAGAAGCTCTTTATTCAGTTTCATACATTAGGTCATTTACAGTATTTTCTTTCGTATTAAAGACAGGAAAAAGCACATCAGCAAAAGTGAAAGATTTTGAGGTTCATAGCGGGTAAAAATGATCACAATATGAATACAGACTGGTAATTTAAAGCAGGCCCTCACAGGTCGGTTACTGCCCAGTGCAATCAGGAGGGACAATTCCCGACCCGGGGCYTTGCAAGGGTTCATCACTTAATGTCGTTGTACAAGACCGTTCCCAGCAAAGCACCGCTCTTCACAGCTCTGCCTTCGTCCATGCCTGTCAGCACGGCGAATGAAGCAYCCTTCACCCAAACCCTCGTCCCCGCGCAGCCTTCCCATGGCGCCGATCGACTGGTGCTAAGTTACGGCAGCATTAGGTTTGGCACATGCCTGCTCGCTGAAGGAGAAAAACCACACTTTGACATTGAAAATGAGTGCAGAAAATAAAAGCCAAGAGCCAGAACACACAAACCAGAAAAATCAACTTTACAGAGACAAAATTCAAAAGGGTAGGCAAGCCTAAGTTCAATGGTTTTGAATAACTCTTTGAAAATAAGCCTTATTCTGTCCCTAATGTTCTCCCTCACACCTGAACTAAGTAAACCTGACGCTCTATTCTCATTTAGAGATTGCAGGAAAGTTATCCACAATAAACTTCATTCTTTTTTTCCAGAATTAAGAAATTGCATATTGTACTTGCAGTGAAAATCTGTTTTATGCATTAGGGAAAACACAGGACTAGACTTTTTTTCAAGTTAAGTGAAGACATTTTTGCATTTTGATCATAAATATTCTCCTGGTCAATTTTAGCAAACCTGTCCAAAGACATTTTATGCCATTTTGCAAGACGTTGTTATTGGACGAAAAAGTCAAAATTCGTATTTAAACATAATGTGCCTGAAACACTGAGAAGCTGATTTAATGTTAGCAATTCCACAACCCAAGCAGTATTTGGTCCAAAAAATAGCTCCAAAAGATAATGGCAGAAAGGAAGAAGACTGTAATTCTAAGAAATKAAAGAAGTAAGTACAGAAACCACTTCAGGAGGTAAGGAGAGAGATGCGCTCTTCTCAGACACGCTTTCTTTCCTTCACCAAGCCTCTATCTTTTTACTAAAATTAAATCTCACAATCCCCCCTGACCAACAATAAAGGTGATTTACCCGCTGCAGGGAGAACACCTCCATTTTTGATTCACCCTGAAGCGTAGAGCCATTCGGGCTTGTACGGCCTCGTAGTGCAAACAGGCTGGTTGGGCGCCGAGGCACAACGTGTCCAGTAAAACGCGCTGCGAAAAGTTCAGCTCCGACCTAAAACGCGCTCACGTGAACGACAGCTCCGCGGAAGACGCCTTCGAAGTGCTCCGTCCCCCAGGGCCCTCACCAGTACGTCCCAGGGCGAGTTTGCGGGTGCAAAGCACTCGCTGGACTCGGACCTCCTGGCATTTAAATTCAAGCCACGCGCAGTACCTGTTTTGCAGAAGTATTTTCCAAGGAGGCTTCAAAACGATTACGGAAGGACTGTGCTGCTGATGAGCTTTGATCAAAATCAGATTCCAGTAGGAATTTTTGGCTATTTTTCCAGCATTTTGATATGAAGGTTTCAAGTTGCTAGACCACGGTAACAGAGCTCTGCCRTGAGGAACCAGAAGGGAAATCATCAAATCTCAAATTGCCTGAGGCTTGGAAGGGAATAAAGCTTGGAGTGGCATCACATTAGCCAACTCTTCCAGAGAGAATATTCGGGAGCAATACAAACCTTCTAGGGAYTTCACAGATTTGCTACAACTTAACTTTTTTAAAAGACTTCCTCATCTTCTAATGCTTCTCAGTGATAGTAAAACTAAATGCTCATTCAGTTTTAACAAGAGGTTAAAAGCAGAAGTAATAAAAAATACATAATTTTAAAACAGTTTTTTCTTTAAAGGCTATACACTAAGAAGTAAACAAAGACAGAAAAATCATAATCAATACTAGGAGATTACTTCTTAAATTTCAGTTGATTATATAAATGTGGTAGAAATCTCTCATAGGCAGATAAACAAACTTTCTCAAAAAAGATCTAAAATTCTAAATAGTTCTAAATCTCTCATACACAAATACATAATTTTGTCAAGAGAAAAGGTCTTCAGAACTACCAATAAATAAAAAAGTTAAATATGTTAAAACCTGAAATCATCTTTCTTGTTGACTTGAACAGGTAACAGCACGATTTTGTTAAAAATTTTGACCTATGAATTCTTCTGCTTAGCCAGAAAACATCTGGAAACACTGAATTAGCCACTGAAATTCAGGTTTTTGTCACTTGCTAATTTTTTTGTTAAAGTACACATTGGTTTTGCTTTATCTTCCCTTTTCATATCTAGAGTAAAATGCTCAGTCTTTCCACGGTGGGGAAAAATGTCAAAAATAATTTTGCTTAATGAGTTTTCTTCTTGAATGCAAGAGAAAGACTCTACAATGGTTTGCCATTGCTTCAACAGACTAAATTATGAAGAAATAAATTTAAAAGATGTGATCTCTGCATAACGTATTCCAGGGGGCTTCAAAACAGTTTCTGTAAAGAGGTTTTCTTATTCATAGGTTAGGATTCATTAGGCTTTTCGGTGGCAAGCTATAAATTACTAGTCAATATTCATACTTATTTTGAAGAAAAAAAAACAGTAAAAATCTTTCACTGAATCCTGGAAGTGGTTTCAGGTTAGCCAAGGTTTAGAGGTAGTTTGCTTTTCTGAATTACATAGGAAGCCTAGTGATGTACAATTTTTAATGTGCCTACTTTACAGTACGTGTAAAATGGAGCTGTTTAAGAGCAAAGATAAACACTTCTCTGTAATCGGTCATGACACCGTAGCTTTTTCTCAGAAAGCTGTATGTTCGGCAAGCCTGTTTGGCAGCTTTTCTGGAGATCATAAATCAAAGGACTCAGAACAATTTTCAGCAGTTTTGTAGCAAGGCCACTGCCCAGGTCCGGGAAGGTCCCTGGGATGAAACCAACGTTCGGGCACCACAGATGAAGATGGCAACAGACACTTATTGCTACTCTATTTCGGGCCAAGAATCCACCAGAAAATTCAGAACTTGGTGATTATTTTTTCAAACAGAGCTGTACACTCAGATAAACTGACTTAAACCAGCAGTTTATACCATTTAAATTGTAAAAGACAAAGCTCTGACAACTTGCATTGCACTCGGGAATTCCACACGGGCGTTTATTAGGAAGATCCGGCACTTGAGTTAACTTCAGACRCTCCATTTACAATACAAAATTCTTTAGCTTTTGCAGACTTTACAAAGGAAATTTGCTATTCATACTCTGAATGGGCATATGTATTTATTTGCCTTTCAAAGTGCATGCAGTCCACTTTGCCGCTGATAATCTGCATAAAACTGGATTAAGGAATCAGGAATTCTTGGGGTCACGATAGTCAACGCAGACCGAAAATGGTGTCCCGTTACACGCTCGGCATGTATGTCTTCCTGAAGAGCTAGAAGGGCTGCTTCTCTACAGACTGCTGCTATCTGTAAATAAACGATAAAAACAATCTTACAGATGGTACTATTACTAGAAGATCTACTAATTGAAATTAAGAAAGCAAGCACAAGAACATCTACATATTGCAAATATTCACAAGAACAGAGTTTCCCCGATGTTCTTCTTAATAAATGAGGTTGGGGGCGAATAGCACTTCCAAGAAACAGGATATAGCTCAAAATCCAAACCACAGTAAAACTACATTTCACATAACAGTATGTTGCAAATCACTTCTAACTTGATAATCATATATTACCTTGTGTTAAACACCCTGCAACACGTGATAAATTAAAAACCCAATGCCCAGCAATACATTTGCCTGTCCCCAAAGCACAGGAGCAGATATTCCCAGGCTCTGTGGGCACTCTTCTTTTTAAACTTTACGCTGGGAAAGAAGTAAAAACAATTAATTCAGAAAGGAAGGCTAGAAGGAGAGGAGTGTGTGGAAGGGGAGGAGGGTTAAGGTCTCATACCCTGAAATGTGTTTTTAAGCTCTCTGGACTTCAGACAGCGGAAACAGACTGATGCCAGTGTCATTCTAAAGACACATTACTGTGGTGAAAAGAGCTTGTGGAATGAAAAGAGATATTGTGATTTCCAGTGCAACAGGGAAAACAGTGATTGATATTGACTGCTCCCTTATATCTGTAAATGAAAGAGCCAGCTGAAACACATTTGTCCAGCTATTCAGCATATTTTCTCTGTTTGTTCACTTACTGAAAAGGGTTCCACTGCTTATGCCGTGCTAATGGTTGCCAAAGCCGTTTAGTAGCTTTTTAGAGGATTTAGCAGCATGTTTAGGAAGCTTTCACAAGAAAACATGCATGGATTTAGATGGCTTTGTCAAGTTACAACAATATTACTATTAGTTCTGTGCTGCTCTAATGAGCAGTGAAGCTAAACACTGCTGTTATGCATTTTAATGCCTTTCAGGACTTCAGAGACAGTTAACTGTGGAAGCACAGCTGAGATTTAGCGCACCAGCTTCTTAGAGAGATAAGCAATACATCATTTTAGAAAATAATGCAGATATCCGTGTCATTCCATTTAGATTTTTCAGTAAGTAGATGGTGTGACTATTTTACTAACTCTAACACAGGTATAAAGCTACTTAAAGAAAAAAAAAAATAAATAAAAACTCTCCTCCACCACCCTCTTCCAAAACCCAAACCTAGAAATCTTTCAAAGGGGAGAAGACTCCTAATGGAAAAACAGACGCCAAACATCCTGAATTCCAAAATTGTGCAAAGCAGGAGACCATTTTCCCTTAATAAATACTGCAGTAAGGGTGAGTTTTCCACAGTATTAAGAGGAAGGGACCTTCTCTGAGTTCACATTATTAAGAAAATCAGAACACATAATCGTTCTGCTCTGCTCGCAGACAGCATCACAAACCTACTGCACCAAAATTACGAAGCGGGGCGTTACTACAGCACTAGAAAGTTCAATTGCCTGGAACATATCTACTTTTACTGGAGAAGCGGAGAAAAAGACAGTCATACTGGCAGATTCAGAAAAGAAGAAACAACACTATTAGTCTTATCTCTTCTTGTTTCACTTGTACAGTGACACATGTAGGAAGAATTTGCCCATAAGTCAGTATTTCTGATGATATTTTTATATGTTTTCTCTGCGATCCTGCCAAGAGTATCCGTAGTATCAGTAACAGTGACCATGATCAACCTTCAAAGGGTTTTTTTATTCTTAAAGGCTGCAACATAAGTTCTGTGACAACTGAAAGTCAACAGACATGAGCAAGTACCAGAAAACGGGTATTTTTTACTTGTTTTCAGAGGTTTTTGAGCTGCTTTTAAGGGAAGAAGAAAGAAGTTTAAGACCTGAATTATTGTTCTCTCTTTTCCTGGCTGCACTCAGAATTTGTGTAGACTAAATCTTTCATATACTATTCAGGAATAAACAGCAGGCATTATGGCACAGTGTTAAAAATTTGGGCCCTTCTGTCTGGTCACAGAAGTCCCATGTCGTTGTTTCCATTCCTTTACTACCCCAGGAAATCAGGTTTCTCAGGTAAGAGATTCAGGAAAACAAGTTTGATTATTTTCCTGTATTCAAGTATGTAAACTTAAAAAAAAGTCCTTACAGGTATTCTCATTAGCTAGTAAAGCTAAATCACCTGCGGAAGGCAAACACAAGTAAGATAGCCAAGGTGAAAGGAGACTGAATTCATCTGGTGAAATCTGCTGTATTATTGGTCTAAGGTCTGAGTTTTTTCAAGAGGTATTTCTTGTCCTAGTTGTACTGGGACAATTCATCCTAGATGAAGCAATTGAAGGATTTTTAAATTCATTTCTGCCTAGATTAAAAAAAATATTAATGGGGCCAAGTGAGACAAGAGAGGAAAGGAAACAGAAGGGGCTAACTGACACCAAAAGAAGAAAAACACTGGTTTTGCAGCAAGATAGCCACCCCTTCCAGGCGCAGAGGCACTCCAAAAACACAGACTGYATCTAGATCATCAGTCTTAATAGTTTGCAATACTTATCCTCAGTGAATTTGTCCAATTACTTTCTTAAATCATCTCTGGTTTTGGCCTCTGCAGCTTCCTGCAGTGAGTGCTGTGGTCTAAGCGTGCACTGTATGAGAAAGCATTTGTGCTTGTCTTAAATCCCATAATTTCAACAAGTGCCTCCTGGTTCCCGTGTTATTAGAACAGTTGTTCCCTGTTCACCTTCTCCATATCATCAGTGATTTTACAGATTTGTATCCCACCCCCTCTCAGGCAAGTCTTTGCAAGCTGAAGAGTCTGCAGCGATTCAGTCTCTGCCCCTGCTTCACGCCGTTTCTAGTTTGGCCACATCGTTTTTTCATTGAGTGGTCGAAGCCGTAAAAGGCATTAGGATGGAGGGAGATGAGGTGGCTTGCAATTCCTTTCCTCACATCCTATTTGCCTTTTTCACTGCAGTTTAGCATGGAGACAATTTTTCCAGGAATTATCCACAGTGCTTCCAACATCTTTTCCTGAGTGATGATACCTAATTTAGATCTTCTTCTTGTGAATACAAAGTCTGGGTGAATTTCTTTCTCCCATGTGCCTTGCCTTCCATCTGTCAGCAGGAATATTGTCTACCTGCCTCCATAAATGAATGCTGTTAACCATCATGACCAATTTACCAGTTTTAAGACATATCTTCGTTATTTTCAAATGCAAATCCAAGGCATCGCCAATTTTACTTTTCAGTATAAAAGAAGAAAAAAGTGTGGTCTTTTGGATCTCTGTATATAGTAAAGAATAGGAATAATATCCTGTTCCTGCTCCAAAGGCAAAATTGTGGTGCAGAGTCCTGAAGGACAAGGAAGTCAATTCTTGACTGTATCTTAATATACAGAGGCTTTTGGCACTGACTGCTAAAGCAGTGATGAAGACATGTCAGAAACACCACTGATTAAACAGCAACAAACCAGGCAGCAGGTAATTAAGCAATAACTACTGAGGTGTAGGACGTTTTGCAGAGATGAATAGCCAGCCAGGTGTTGCTGGATACTGTTAAATCTAAGAATACACCTCGTTTAGATTATTAATACTAATATAAATTAAAGTTTAATTAAAATGATACATATTTTTCAACAGAATGAGAAAAAACTGCTGACCTAGGTATTAGTCTGATGTCTGAAATCCCTTCTTAGCATGGAAATAATTTTCAATTCATATGTTAAAAATAGATTATCACGTTTTTTGTTAACAAAAGAGTTGAACAGAAGGAATGATTTACTACCCGGGTGAGTGTTTCTAAGATCATAAACTAAACTAATTTAGAGTCTTACATCACAAGTCAAAAAAACAACTGTATCAAGTTATCCTTGGAGGAAAAGAGAGAGTAAGATTTGCTATCTGAACCGCACACACACACACACACGCTTCGACTGGTAAGCAGCAAAGCCACACGCAAGCGCACAGCTATGGTATAAATAATGAGGAGTATCAAAAAGAAACAGATTTACACCTAGTCATTCCCTCCTCCTCATCACCCCCAGCAACAATAAAATGTCCAGGGCCAGTTACTGTTYCCTGAAGCAAGAGCGTTTGGCATAACCCATCTTTCTTCCAAAACCAGTGGTTACATGGGCTGATTCAACTTGGCTGATTCCCCTCCATTCTGGCATTAAGCACCAACTCTTTCCAGAGGACTCAAAGTCCTTTTCAGCTTCTTTGTATTTAAAGTGCTCTAAATAGCTTTAAAGAATCTTTTTTTTTTTTTTTTTTTTTTAAAAAAAAAGGCTTCTATGCTAAAGCCTTAGGTATTTTCAAGAAAGTGGTTTTGTTCGTGCAGAGTCTGCTGGGAACACCTGTGAATGTGGAGTTTAATTGGGCTGCAGCTGGGGTCGATTGTGCGCGCGGTAACTGGCAGGCGCTGGCTGCCTGCACATTGTGTTTCATTTTCCTTTTTCCTTCCTTTTTAACTCGCTCCTCCACCCCGCCAGTTAAAGTTGTAAGGGACTGTGTGTAAAGGGGATTAGGAGCCTGGAAACAGAATAGTACCCTGCGGTTTGTGAATAGTGCAAATTGTGGTGCTTCCTGGAGGAGAGCTACCTGCAAGGCCCCGTGCTCACGTGCTGCGTGCCTGCTAGGCAGTGTAAAAGGAAGATTATGTAGAGGTTGAGGGGGCAGCTTTCCCGCTCYGTTAAGGACAGATAAAAGGTTCATACATGGCGTTTTAAAAAGCCATGAATAACTCCCGGGTCAGGACATCTGTTTCTCACTCAGGCAAACTCCTACCAACGTCAGATGCTCTCTGCCACCCTTGAACCAGAAGCAGCTCTACCGAGGGCAACGGAGTTGCACCAGACAAAACTGGGGAAGCCAGAAAGCTCTCAGGACCCGGGGCCCTCASCTGGCTTAGAAAAGAGGCGGGCATGGAAGCCTCCCAAAAGCGAGAACAGGAAACAAATCAGGAGCGGGAGCACTGCAGGCAGAGAGACTAAATGGATGTAAGAGCAAAAGGGAGCCAAACACTGCTGCGAGGATCTCAGCTCGGTGGAGCTCCAGCAGCTCCCGAGCGCCCGTAAGGGATCTGCACGAGGCTCAGCGCAACGGTGGGCAGCGACAGCAGCTACCCCCAGGTGCCCCCGTGCGAGGCTTTCGCCGACGCCAGCCGGCCGCCCCTGCAGCGAGCGCGGGACGTCACGTCCCCGCCGCCTCCGTCCCTCCTTCGGGCAGACGCGGCTCCCGCCGCGTCCCCGCCGCGGGCCCTGGCACGGAGCAGCCCCTTTCACTAGCCAACTCAATTCACCAGACCACCAGAAAACTAATCCCGAAATAAGCGTTAGCTGGGCGGGCAGCAGGACGGGCGCGGGCAGGCGTGGCGAGCCCGGCCGGCACAGCCCCGCGGCAGCGGGACCCCTCTTGCCTCGGCGGCCTCCGAGGTTTTGTCCTCGCTTTCCCYGCTCCGGCATCGCCGCAGGGTTTCTGACGCGCAGGGCCGTCTGCTCGAACCAGCGCAGGGATCACAGCGCGACGCCCGCCGGGCCGGCAGACGTGCCCGAGGGAAGGCTTTGGTACAGGAGCTTACTTTTCAAGATAAAAATGCTACTTCAAGATGTCACAATTTATCATTTTTTCTTTAAAACAGGCTGAACTGAGATGCTTCTAAGTGGTGAGAGGTGTTCTTTTTTGATACATTTTAAAAAGGACTAAATTTAGAATTTCGCTTTTCTTTCAAACTTTCCTGTTTCATCTATAAAACAGGAAAATACGTGACAACTTTTTTCTCTTCTCTTAGAAGAGAGATTCTTATGGACTGCTACAAATTCTGTTTCTTTTAGGATAAAAAGCTTCCAACACTACGAAATAACTGATTACCCTGTGATACATTTTGAGCTAATCTTTGAAAGACGCACAATCTCTCCCATATGGGTACCTCTCAATTCCACCCAGTTCCAGGCCCCACGATCAGTTGGACTCTATGTTTGGTCATCTGCAAATGAAAAATAATATACTCTAAACAAAATGCTAAAATATATTGGCATAATGCTTTTGGCACAGGATCCATTCATTCCTCAGACTGACATACTCTACCCATCACCGTAGCTTCTAGGCGCGTTTCCTTAATAGATGTTTGCCATTTTACAGAATCTTCCTAGCTCACAACAGCCAGGTCAGAAAAAATAAGTGCRCAAGGAACTCACAGGCCACCTAAGTGCCTCAGTGAGGCAGATACCTCCTTGATCTTTAAGTAGCTGTGTTTTAAAATGTTACTAGTTTTCTCAAGTCTACTTGTGTCTATTATAGTTCTATATTCACGAACACCTGGAACAGATGAGCTGCTACRCATTTTGAAAGCATCTTCGGTAACAATATACTATAATTAAATATCTTTTTATAAAAAATATACTTCCTTCTTCCCTATTAATTAAAGAGACATTCAATATGAGTTGACACTGGATAGTTTATTTTACAACAGATCTGCAGTGATGTAGAGGTATCTTTGCAGCTCTCAAGCGGAAAGGACTTCTTCCCATTAGGTGAGAGGACAGGCATTGTAATTTATGTGTATCTTCTGTCTCCGATCCAGCAAACTGCGCAAACAATCTCTGCTAGCCCTAGTTTATGAGAGGTCACTGAGGAAACGTCTTTGAACAAGACCAGCTCCTTTAACGACACCCGTAGGTGATGTTAGTTCAGATCAGACAGGCTCAATGCTTCTTTTAGTATTTAATCTCTGATTTGTTTATCTGTGTAGTTTTACAGAGCAATGYGTGCATGGCATGTCCAGAGCTTCCCTTCGGCGCTGCACGGGGACAGAAGGCGCCGTGCCGCCTGCCTGCACTGGCCTGACCAGAGCCGTGCTTCCCGCTGCCGCCTTTCCACGGCGGCCACAGCTGCTCCGCGGGCCACGGCAGAGGCCGCGTCCTTCCTCCGCCCCCCGCTCCAGGCTCAGCCGGAAAGGCTGCGTGTTGCATTCGCCACGCAACTCGCCGGAGGCGGCATGGCAGCAATCCCCTCGCGGGGGAACGAGGCAGCGGCCAGCGCTGCCAACGCTGCCTGCAACTGCTCTTGCAGCACCGAAAACGGAGCACGGGTTGTGCCTGGGCAGCAGACAGCATCATCTGTACCAGTAGCTCTTATTATTCTATAAAGCTTAAACACACCCAGAGAAGAGAAGGAAAAGATGAGGTGTGCAGCCAAAACTAAGCGTATGTATCATAACCACAGCACATGATGACAGCTGAAGAGAATAAACCCGAACCTTCAGCGGTACACGCTAAGTGTCCTCGCGCATACTTCCACTCCTCCTGACATGTTCGAACAGAGAGAAATTTCAAACCCATTCGTAAGCGTTCCTTCTTCTTCTTTTCACTCTCTTAAAAATATTACTAGATGCGGTATCTTTCCAAGCAGTATATAAAACATGTAAATTCCAATTTAACTTTTGTAACTACAAGCCCAAAATGCAGCTATTTTCCAAAATGCACTATGTCGATATGGATCCCATCACTTTGGCAGAGACATGGCATAGCTACACCTTTCACAAAAGAATTCCGTAACAAAACGAGTTTTTACATGCTGGGACAAAATATTTTTAAACAGCACTCTCTGCCAACTTCAAGTTTCAGCTATATTTGTGCAACTAAAAAAAAAAAAAATCACACACATGTTTCTATACAAGATTAAGCTGCATTTCTGGTTAACCTCAGAATTATTTCATTTTTGTATAAATATTTAATGAGAAAGTTTAACTTCTTCCCTTCAATGAGGAAAAGGAAGCCAAACCACTAGAGAAACAGTCTTTCTATACATACACAAACATGTGTGTGTGTGTGCGCGCGCGCGTTTCAACGCACTCRTTTTAATTAAAAATAATTAACAGAATGCTGTGTTCTCTCTCACAGTATGCTGTTACTACCAAGGACCTGTACACAGAGCCAATGCTATTTTGCTGAACGCCTCTAGCAAGATAGATTGAATTATGCAACCAAAAATCTAAAACTAAAAGACTTGGAGGACATCTTCAGCTATATCTATCATAAGTTTCTCTCTAGAAAAGGAAAATAAAACAAAACGACAGAATGGATTTGGCAGTTTCTACCTTATGAAACCTATCAYAGTGTACGTATTAAGTAGTTGCTTTGGCTGGCTCTCTTTTCAGATTTTGAGTGAGGCAGATATGCAGCTGGGTGATACGTTGAGCATATTCTGTATTTCACGCACTGAAAAATAATTCATGCCTTTGCTTCTCTCAGACCAATAATTCCTTTCTCAAATTCAACCTGGGGAAATAACAGAGGCCTCAGGCTCCTGTCAMAACAAAGCATAGAAAAACAATTCTGCAAAAGGAATTGGGAAAAGTGCCCTCCCTTCACTAAAAACGTTTCCTTTTCCCCCTGTWGCACACGGGCAGGCTAGAACTGCAACTCGTGTTGAGCAGCTTGAGCAGTGTTTCCACAGCATTATATCACTACAGCCCTAAACTTCCGAATCCATCCAGCAAAAAGGAAAGCAAAAATCCTATGGGTGTTTAAACRCTCCTTTACACCTTATCTTTCGAGCTTCCAGTACACCAAACACCATCTCTGACTTGGATCTTGTGTGGCAGGTCCAAAGTAACTGTGTTGGTAGTTACCTATGTATGAGATACCACAGTACAATACAGTAAATGCAATCAAGCACAGTTAAAAATAATGGCCAGAAAGTTTAGGAAATCTTTTGGAATCTTACTGTTTCTATCAATTTAGATAGAAAGCACACAAATCATACTGTAGTGTAAATAAAAGAGATGCAATCTTTCCAGCTGTGTTCTAGCCTGCACGGCTATTTACACATGCGTACACRTACGGCGTTGAGGCAGGCAGCGAGAGAAGCAAGACGCTTTGGAGGCTGAATCGGGCCTTTAGACTGTGAGATGAATACTGCCCTTACCAGAAGCTCTCTTGTTTTTTATTCATTGGGTCTCAGTTCCTGGCAGTGGAGAGGTAACAGTGTCTGTTACCCTGGTGGCCAGCAGCCCGCTAGAGGAACTGCAGACTCTGAGTTTATCTCTTGGAGCTTTCAGTGCTGCTTACTTGGCTCGTGTTTGCCAACAAAATCGGGAAGGAGGGCTAGAGCTTGCCTATATTGTATGGAGGCAGAACATGGCTGGGAGTATAGGTGGGCCTAGGAAGCAATGCTGGTAGCCAAAGCCAGATGACTCGTCGTGTGGTTATTACTCCTTGAGAAAGTAGCGGAAAGGCTGCTAAAGAACTTAAAGGATGCTATAGTGCAAGTTTCTAGTGTGCAAGAAAAGTTGAGAAGTAATTAGCAAGAAAAAACAATGAACAATATTAATAAGTGAAGTAAGAATAGAGATACGCCAACAATTACTTCGAGTTAAGGATTTATGTAAGGGATATATTTTAGTGGAATAGAAAATCTGTAAAATAGCAGTAAGGCAGGTGTGACAGTGCAACCTGCACTTCTGTGACAGGCGCACCATCTATGTCAGTGATGCACCGGTCCCACTGCCTCTTTTACCTGGCTCCTTGATGAGCTTGTTCAAATGCTAACTAGCAGAAACCTAAGCCAGCAGGACAGAAGAGCAGTTTCTGCTGGTTTAGCACCCTTGAACGGGCTCATGCAGGGTGCAGATGAGCGCCACGGCTGGCAGGCAGGAAGACAGGCTCCGAAAGCAAGGGAGGGGACAGGACTGTGGCAGCGAAAGGGCTTATGCCACACTGGAGCCTAGAGACAAAGTGAGCCTCCACGCAAATGTTTTCACTTGTGCAACTTCTTTCACTCATCTGCCTACTCAAAAGCCAATGCAAGCTGCATCTGATTCAGAAATACTATACCTGGTATATACAGAGAGGCCTTCGCTGGGGTGGGCAGCCCTGTGAAGGGCCCTTTCAGGTGGGCAGCCCCCACATTTCCCCTAAGGATAGCGGTTTTTTTCTTGACAACCCTGGATCTACTGGGTCTTAAGATTTGCACATATCAGAAAACAGTACTTTGAGTTATTCATTCACAGAATATTTAATAAACTTCTACCATCAATAACAGCATATCTGCCAACCAATTTTAGTTTCAGAAGAAGCTCTGAACGATGTACCTTGGGTGTATCCCTGCTGTGTCTAGTGCRACTGGTCCATAGCTAAGCAGACCCACTGCTTCTGGGTCTAAAATTCTAGTGAATCACTGAGTGCGTAGGGCGAGGGATTCGTAACACTGTTCTGAAGAACCCAGCTCCATCGCAAGTGGAATAACTTGTAGCTAATATAACTGGCACCTAAGAAACTAGGAGTAAACAAAAACACAGAACGGGCCAGCCTAAGGTAAAATGCAGAATCTGTGTTTTGTAAGAACTGTAAGAATCTGTAGTCAGAGCTGCCACCTATCTCCAGGGAAAACTTAGGAGTGAACAGACTAACAGGGCACATGYTTTTGCTTTGCTAACATTAAAACTTGTCATTTGAGTGCCCTGCTGCAGTTGAATAAACCGAATCCACGTCATGTTGAAAGTCACTTTAGTGTTCCAGATAACTGGATCTGCTACTCCTACGAAATTCCTCCATTTCTTCCTTTTCATGCTTACAAACTCCTTCTCAGTTTGTGCCATGTTATTGTAAAAACCTCCTCAGTCTCTTGGGTTTCCCACCCCCTTCTTTGTTCAGGCAAGAAGGGGGCCAATTTTCAATGTTATGAAGACTTAGAAAATGGATCATCTGCATTTCTGTTCACTGAACAAAGATGTTTTAAGTTCAAAATTTATTCTCAGCATTTTTGTAAATATACACAGGAGAAAGTAGAGAAGTTCTGCCGGGACAGCATCTGACACCATGGTAGAGCCTGGGGCCAGGGGAAGAGCAAGTGGCTCCCAAAGGAGCTGCTGCAACTGTAACACAGCCGAGGACATGACAGAGCAAGCTGAGCGCTGTCGAGGTCAAGAACTAAGTACTAAAGCAAAAAAAAACTTCAAAAGTCATTAAGAAATGTTATTATAATTAGTGACATGGCTGGTCTGTGCAGYTTCCATGCTCTTGAGCTAACAGGTCCCATGTTTGAAGGACAGTTACAAATCTGTGGTTCCCAWAAAGTTACCTGTATGAACGTGCTTTTTGCTATTTCACTGATACATCTAAGACAGGAGGAGACTCCACCATGGAAAAGATTCTGCTCACCCAGCTTCACACTCCCAGAGAAAGTGGTTGCATCAGCTCACTTTGTCCTCGCAGCTACGAGGCCGAAGGTGGAAAGAAAGATGAAGGAAACAACTATTATGGAGAGCAACAGGAGAGGCAGACACAGCCCTTGGAGGGGGAGGGCTTTGGCAGAAAGGGAAGAAGAATAGGAAGGAGAAGATGAGAAAAACACCGAGGACTATAGGTTACACAGATCCTAGCCAGCTCCCCAACCTACAGCCTGAAGAGTAAGAACACCCGGCAGTCGGCCCACAGCACCAGCCTCTTCATTAGAAATACTCWAGTCTAGATCTTCAGAATATCTAGCATTCCTCTCTGGGGGAAGCGTGGTAGATAGGCTGGAGAAGCTTATCTGCTCCTCACGCCGGTGGTGTTACAGAAGCACTCCCCTTCACAGGGCCTGCAGTACACGTATGCCTTCTCGTGAATTTTCATAAATATTTTACTACGCTGCATTGTGCAGCCAAGTTATATAATGACTCCATAAAGCATAACCGCTCCCCTCAGGGCCTTGTATCCTCTCCAGCACACTGGGGAATCGCCTAGCAGTGCACCGCACCGCACCGCACACAGCACAGGAACGCAGASGAGGCTGGTAGCAACCTGCCAGCTGACCCTCAGCCGAAGCAGCAGAAAATAAAGGATGTTATTACTCGGCCAGCAACGCTGGCACCGTCTTTAGCCCCTGCTGCTCTGCCTTCCTAGTACGGATTTCTACTAGCATTGTCCCTGAGCCCCAGTCAAGAGATGAGTTCCTAAGATTTGCTCAGGAACTGCCTACGTGCCCGAGAAAGGGTGAGCTTTCCAATTTCCAGTGTATTATATTTATTCATCTTACATTAGGTGCACAGACACACTGAGTGTTTTAGCACCTGTCCAAACACTGTAAAAGATGATCCAAAGAATCAAGGCAGCACATATAGGATGCTAGCACAGAGCAAGCAGTTTGCATTTTGCAGTTTGCAAAAATAAATGCTGTTTGCTCTCTGCTTTATAACTATTCAATATTGTAAAGATCAGGAAATGTCCTTAAAATTTCCTATTTGATATCAGACTGACACTTTTCAGGACATCTTGAAGACTTTGTGTTATCAATGCTTTGCTTTGTATGGTGTGACAGAGTCCTAAAAGCATGAAATGTCACAAGAAAGCTGGATTTCATTGCTTACTTTTGGTTGTGTAACACCACACAGCTATTGCTTACCTCACTAGTCCAAATTTGTCAAGAAGGGCACTCCAGCCTGTTTTATCAGCAAGTGCACCTAAGTGTCTACTCAGCGTGTTCACAAGCTGCATCAAAACGTGCAAGATGTGCAGCGCGACTGCAGTTCAGAAAGCCTCTGCTCCTGCTATAAGGTGCACCCCCAACTCATCAAGTGTGGTAACGACTTACAAAACAAGCACGGTAACTTTGAAAGCCCCAGCAGTGAACGTGGCRTCAAAGCACGCTACCTCCAACACTGAAGTCTTTTTTTTCCCCCCACAGAGCCATACACAGAGTGCAGCTGTAGCACCACAGAGCCCTGAAACAATGTGGGACTCTCATTCGATGTCATTAAATGCTATCTCACTAAATTAAAGCCCACAAGTAAGTCACATTGTATCCATAAGCACTTGCATGCCACAGGCCTCTCCCCTTCTGATATTTTACTCAGCTGTGGATCATTCAAAATCCCACAGAATAAATATTTCACCATTCGTACATTTTTTTTGGTGAGGGAAGGACCTTCCACCCCCTCAGCGGACACAGTTTTCAAACCACACTGCCAAATATTATATGATRTCCTTTCCAGAGTTAATTTTTAATTTCCTGACTATACTGCATGAGAAATTTTCAAATTGTCTTGGCAGTCACTTCACGGCATGTGCAGACCTAATTGCAGAAGTGAATGCAGAGTCAGCCCAAATGAAAACCTCCAGACTAACTGAAGAATTCCTGCAAAATTAGTTAGCTGGTTAAATTAAGTTCCAGAAAGCACTGCAATCCAAAAAATGATTGCAAATGAACATAAAGGGTGCAAACCTTCCTTGCCCCAGTTTGCTGTGCAGTAAAGGGAGACAGGTGTCTTAAACATGTCGCTCAAAAATTTGATGATTTTCCATTTTCATTTTTAATGCCACAATTCATAGCTCTCAGATGTGGTATATGGCTATCAATCTTGGCACCCTCTTCACTATGAAAGAATTTCCCCTAGTATTCAATTTTCTTTGCTTTACCTTAAGTCACCCTAATCACGCTGACATCTACTATCGATGATTATATTAGCCCTAAAAGATCCTTAAACAAATGAAAAGGACTGACTTCCACTCCTAAAAGTTCTGCTTCCAATTTTCTAAAGGAAATTAAATAATGTATAAATCAAATGCTGGGCTCAGGCCCAGGCAGCTGAACATCGCTTTGTCCTTTCAAAGTGAAGAGGAAGTGTCTGCTACAGAAGGGACAAGCCAAGAGAAATAAAGCTTAACCTCAGCTCCATGTGAAAGTGATTTGGGATAATCGAGGGAATCTGCAAAGAGGTTAAAGCTGGGACCACATACTAACAGGAGAACTTTACATGGTGATCAAAAATATATCATGAGTTGACCTTCACCTTGGGAAGTTATGCAGCCCTTGCTTTTTGTTACACTGGAGCGGAGCATGAAGGGCAGGAGAAAGAAGAGATGAGCAGGAAGTGTAAAATCTATTTATGGCAGGCATTTGTCATGTCATAGCAATCTTATCGTTTTTTCAGMGTGCAAGACTTATAAAGAAGCACTGCCTGACAACGGCACAGCGAGTCAGCTGTGCAATCAGTGCACACAGTACTTCGCAATTCTTCTTCAGCTAATACTGCAGAACTCAGATTAGTAAATCGGCCACCGAGGGAATTCTTAATTTATGTGACTACTGATGGACTGCTTGTCCCTCTCTTTAATGCAATATATATCTGGTGGGGGGGGGGGTAGTAAAAACATGTGAGATGTTTTTCCTGGTATTATTTTCTAAGCAAGGAAGTGCCATAATTGCCGCAAGACATTTCGTAAAACTATTGGGAACAGATGTATTTCACAATATGATTTCTCTATTAACAGAAGATCTTGATCATGTTTACAYGGTTTCAGCAGGAGTTTATGTGGACATTTTTGCACATAAATGAGGGGTTTGGGAATCTGAGGCCAGCACTGGACTTTACAATTAGGTTCAGCATAACCTTATGTGCACACAACACAAGCTTTGATGGAGAGAAAAGACTTGATGTTTGGATATTGATGCTGCAATTAAGAACACACTTCTCCATTTACAAAGTCTTCCTATCCTCATCTTTAAAGACTGCAGAGCATGTTAGAGGCAATGCTTAGACTTCAAGAAACAATAACCAGAGAAACAAAACACAGCAGAAGAACCTAATCTTTACACTTTATCAAGAAACCAATAAAATTACTTTGGGCAGTGTCATTTAGCAGTTGTTTGGTTTGTCACAACACTAATTGAGTAGCTGGCAAAACAGGGACAGCCAGGTTAACAGTTGCATATACATATCAATTCAACAAACATCCTGCGTAACTGTTAGAAACATGCCAGGAAACGCCTCATGGTTAGGAAAAAAAAAAAAAAAAAAGAGTCTCCAAACAAAAACACTAACACTTTTTTCACCCTTTAAAAAATAATACACTCCAGTTTTGCAGTGTTACATACTCTCTATACACTCTATTTTGCAGCGTTATTTTCAATTTAGAGTACGTAATGAGTGCTACCGTCCTTTAAATCTCAGGAAACTAAGCACACTTGATTCAGAAGAATCAGCAGGTTTACCAGATTCACAGATTTCAGACGTAGCAACAGGCATCCATATACTTTATGGCAGCTATCAAAAGATTAGAACTGGCTTCAAGAACGTTATTTTAGTAAAAACCAGGCAATTCCATCAACTATCACGTGCTGGCAGATTCTCCTGTCCACCTTCCAGGCTCCCTCTCTCCCCGCAGACCCTGTGCTAATGAGGCATTTGCAGCTAAGGCTGTGTTTAAAAGAGCAAACCAAGCAAAGGAAGAAGAGCTTTAGTGGGACCACAGGGCTTTATACAAACACTACTAGAATAAACTCCTCTGTAAAGACCTCCAAGTTTCCCATCACTTTGTCTCTGCAGGTTACCAAATATCAATAACAAGAAGAAAAAAAAAAACATAAAGAAGGATGGGAAGAAGTAGGAAGTTTTCACAGAATGTGATTGTTTGCCATTCTTGAATTTAAACAAAAGCAGACACGCAATATGTTACTCGCACATGAAAAGAGAAGGCATGCCAAAAGGGAGAGAGAGACTTCTCTCTTTTCCTTTCTCCTCGTTTCGAGGAAGCACCCCTGAATCACACAAGCATATGCTTCGAGTGCCCCGATGTCAGTACACGCAGCTGAAGTAAAGCATATGCCTAAACATAACGCAAAATGCTTATCTGTTTTTTTTTGATTGGAAGCTAGATGGAAGTGTATAAATCAACGAAGAGAACATGTCCAATCAATAAACATGACACGCTTAGACTTACCAGTTCTACAAAACTCTGGACTCAGTAATACCCATTATAACAACTAGAGATGGTTTCTAACGTAGATCCAACAAACTTAATTAATTTACAAAGGAGCTAAAATAGTTGCACTGCTGGCAGGAAGGAGTCAYGGTTAATACCAGCGTGTCACATTTCTACAGTGCTTTACACCTTAAACATGACATTAACATCAAATAGTTAAACGAATTACAGCTAAGATATTATGCGCAAAGCACGTATCAGTAACAGTTGCATCCTGGGTTCCCAAACTCCGATGCGATATGTATTTAACATAAAGATCTCCTACGAACTGCCTGCCTTCATTTTCACAGTCACCTGA
Organism: Rhea americana; assembly: GCF_003343005.1. Taxonomy (NCBI): domain Eukaryota; kingdom Metazoa; phylum Chordata; class Aves; order Rheiformes; family Rheidae; genus Rhea; species Rhea americana. The sequence continues at coordinate 1,158,682 of NW_028187077.1, forward strand.
ATCGTCCTCTCCTCAGGTGTAAACAATTTGCATTTCAGATCTGAACGTGTTAATTAAATGCTTGACACAGGAGGTCTGGAGCTTCCATGAAGTTCTGCAACGCAAGCAGAGAGCAGGCAAAAAAACTTATCTCACTGAACGCTCTCCCATTCATTACAACAGTTTAGCCACTAAGACCTTCCACCTATTTTTAAACACTGATGTCTCCAGTGAAAGGAAAACATGAAGAAACACGAAGGTCTAGCGCAAGGCTACTCATTTCTGCTGAGGCCTGCTGGCTGGCGCTGCTGACGTCCGCTGCGCAGGAAGCTGTGGTTGGGAACTCGGGCAGCCTGCAGCTGCAGCTCTCCGAGCGGTTGGGAAAATGGCAAGAAACGTGGGATCTTCTGCTGGAATGCGGGAGACGCTTCCCATCTGGGACCGTGGCGAGATTAGGCAAAAATTTCGTCTGTTCCAGGCCCAAACAGGAGTCACTTGACTATGGCTTTTGTAGCGCGCTGAGCGCAGGGTTGCAAGTCCTGGCTCTGCCACCGAGGCCGCTTTTCACTCCCAGCRAGCGCTCCTGATGCCCGGGACTGCTCGCCTGCCTGGGCTCAGGCCTCCCCCGGCTGGTCCCGAACCGCACGGACACGCAGGAGCTCCCCGCATCGGCCTCCAGCTCCTTAGACCTTGTGTAACAACGCGAGGGCACGCGTGTAGTCCTTACGCACGTACTGCTCCGTGTTTACCAGATACCATCTGCCTGCTGGGAGTAACARGGCGCACAATAACCTGCAGCAGCTTTGAGGTTGTTGCCATCTGCCATAACCGTTTATTATTTTGGCACCGGATGCGGTGTCTGATGTCCTCGCTCCTCGTAACGAGGTGCGTGCCGACGAGCGAAGGAGCTCCAACGAAACGCTCAAYGAGTGCCACGGCGTTTTGGAAACGGGCCCGAGGGAGGGCAGTTCTCACCGGGAATATAATCCGGTGCGAGCGCGTCTGCAGCTCGGCTTGCCAGAGCCCCCGGCGGCTCCCCGGCAGCCCCTGCGCCGTGCTGGGCCCCGCGCTGCCCTTCGACACACAGGTGCCCTGGCCCCAGTAACTGCGGTGGGAAGTACTCTACCGGGATTGAATTTCTTGGTAACAGGGGGGACTGGATCCTAAATTAGCAATTTATAGCTTTCATCAGGCTTATTCATCCTTAGGCCAATTTATCTTCTGGCGCAACTCCACTGCGGGTCGTGCCAGCAGCAAGTCTGGCCTAACATTTTCAAATTCATTTCTGCAGTATGATCTTTGTATGGCTTTGGGAAGACTATTTGTGTATCTTGCTATAGACCTTGCAGGAGCAAATATCAACTCTGAAGAAAGATTCTGACTGCACAACTGCTCTTTCACGATTAAAAAAAAAAAAAAAAAAAAAAAGTGGCCAAGATAAAAACAACAACAAAAAAAAAGTGGCCTAGGATACAGACAAAAGATCCAGGTTGAAATATGTTTAACAAATGTGGAAAGTTAATGCCGTCCTGTACATTGCTTTGTTAGTTATTAGTATCTAAGTATTCTCCATGGTTAAAAGTATATTAATGAGCTGGAAGACAAAGTGATCTAATCAGAAGAGATCAGCAGTAGTTTATCCTGTGGATGATTTACATGCAGCAGCCATGTGTGTTTGTTTATCATCTCTACGGCTGGTAATGAGTTTTTGACATGATGGAAAGCTGCGGTAGAAAAATGCACTCTGTTCCTCACGTTGAGTAATTAACACTCTACTTAATCTGGAAAAAAAGGCACTTGAAAAATAAACAGTAATTGTCAGTGGACCATAAAGAATAGGTAACAGCTAACTCACATAGTGTAGGCCTAAAAACTGTTGCTGCAACCTCACAAGCATAAAAAGGGGATTTTGCAGCCCCCAACAACAGCATGGTAAGAGTGTGAGCGCACACATACGTCTAGCGCTACCCCAACAGAAACAGCACCTTAATGCTTTCATCTCTTCTAAAAGAGAAGCGTAAATACAYGTTTTCTCCTTGCAGCAGTTTTCTTTTTGTGCCACTTCAACAGCAACAGACCTTAAATACATGCAGAAGTAGTCAATGCCTACACTGTTATTTGTAGGAATCACAAATTACAGTCAGTAATATTGGAGCTAAAATATTCCCTCTCATTCACACTTTGGGCATTAAACTATCGGGCATTTACAAGTKACCTGTAGCAACACTGTTGGTTATCGTCTTCCACCTCTTATTGAGGATTAATAAAATAAGCAGTAAACGACGTTTTCCAAATGTGACACTGACGGGAGAGGCAGTCAGTGTAAAGATGGTTAGACATCAAATCCCCAAATTCAGATGTGTTCAAATAATCCTCTACCTAAGAGGAGTTTGGCTGGCTGCTAGAGCCRGGAGTTGGGGGGTTTGGTGTCCTCAGCTTCCTCTGAAGTCATTCCTTTGCTTTTAGTCATTTCACCAAGACTTTGTCGACACAGGCTGTTATTCTGGAACAGCTACTGCATTTAAATTCACACCCTATCTCATTCCAGGGTAACTTCCTTACGTTAACATGCCCTTAGAAGTACAAGGAAGAGCAYTCGTCTGTGGCTGCATTTAGCCCCAGGCTGAAGTCTCACGAGGTAACAGAGAATAGAGATTTGGCTTTATCTTCTAAACGGTGCTAATGTATATCACCACCCTGTGGAATGAAACCAACTTTTTCTCTCYAATCTCCCAATCATTTCCCACAGAAAGTGTGTATTTTCCCTAGCCCATGAAAGAAGGCAAGGACGTTAGGAAAATCAGAGAGAGTTAAGGGCATGGAGAGCCTCTGAGAGCTGCATCCAAGAGCAAATTTCCCAGCCTAAGATACTGGAGCTATGAAATGGCTTCRTTCAGTGGCTGAGAAACTACCATCATAGTTAAGAGGAAAAAATATTTAGGCTACAAGTACCGAGAAACTATGCTGTGGAGCCTTGGGATTGATTCCCTAGCCGGAATAAAAGGCAAGGTAAAGTAGATAAACACCGAGCAAAAAACCACTAGAGATTGAAGCTTTTCATACATTCTGAATGTCAAAGTAAGGTTTCTTCTGCCAGATACAACCTCGTGTCCTTCCCTCGTGTCCCACTCATACTCTCCGTGCACCACGTTCAAACCTCAGGAGTTCCTGTGGGCTCTTTAACTCTATTAGAAAATGCGTTTTTGCAGTCCTCTGATCAGCTCTCTAACCATATCCCACAGAGTTTATCTGCAACGTTCCCATCACCCCAGAGTAAGCCCGCACTGAGGTTAAATAGATTTCCTGACACAGGTAACAAGCACCAAGCTAGCTGTCGGAGGAGCATATTCTGCACATACACCCGTGAGGCACGAATGGGTAAGTGAAGGCACACACGAAACGACAGAAAAGGGCGACTTGTCAAAACGGAACCAGCAATTCCCCCAAACCTTTGGTTTTAGGAAAAGACTGTGCAGGCTGAAGTCTGCAAAGAGCAGAGTCAGCCTCTCCTGCAGCACTAAACGTAAATTAGCAAGTGGCACATGATTTCTGGAGATCACCAGTTTTCTCTGCACTTCCCCATCAACATTTTTTTTTTGATAGAGATTTAATTTATTTTCTTTTTTTGGTGCCTATATCTCAGTGAGTTCTTAGGTCTATGGAGCGCATCTGTTCCACTCAGATTAATTCTTTCTTTTCCTCTGAGARAAAACAAGTCATAACTTTAAACCATATAAGGCTGCAGTTTTAGCTCTGCAGAATCCCTATTTACTCACTTCTTTTCTCTCCTCAATGTTTCTCTATCCAATTTACTGTTTACTTGCAGAACATATGGGAAACATGTAGGGAAAGAATGCATCCGGGTTCATGTTCAGAATAAATACTTTTTATGACTATTCCCATGACCTGCAGCAATAGACTAGATTAGTCACCCACAGCTAAGGATAATCATGCAAGCATTTAAATAAATTTTCAAAACAGAATACTTTTTAAGATACAGATCAACTAAATACTCCACTACAGGCTGTCTAACACCTATTTCCTACAACCCTACCATTTCTGCCTGAAAAAGGAAATGCTGTTTTTYACGTGTGGAGTCCTCCCTCAAAACTACAGTGGAGGAATATAAACATATGGTTCCACGTGCAAGTGCAGCTTACAGACTACCCATGCTACCTGGCCAGCTCAATTTTCTTAATGAAAGAATAACAAAGAATTGCTGTAGGAAAAGAACTGAAAATCGATATTGATAGTGAAGCGTAAGCGCCATTTATCTACAAGTGCAAAAAAAAAAGTTTTTTTGGTTCTCTGCCCATTCTAGAAAAGCAAAAAACCTCTAATTTTCCAAAAGCAGAATTTTAAACATTTCCTTTTGAACAGAGAAYAGAGAACAGAATATTGCCCAAACATAATATCTCATTTAAACAAAAACCAATTAAACAAGGGTTTAAATTCAACCTCACCCATTATGCTTAGCAGGAAAATTGAAATGAAATCTTGAAGCAAAGTCATTTTGAATTGAAAGACTTAAAATTTTATTTCCAGGCTGAAACATTCTGAATGCTTTTTTGACTCAAAAATTAATTTGATGATACAAATCTAAATTGATTAATCAGCTCAATTTTKCTAAATCTTCATTTTTCACCAGAAGAAAGTCTCAAGTAAAATTTATAATTGCACTTTGTTYTCTGCAAGTAATCAGACAGTTATATTTTGCACTACCTCAGTTTACTGTGGATTTCATTTTTTTCGGCATTTAACAATCTTTCGAGCTGGAAAAAAAATTGGATGTATCCCTTCTGCTTTCGGAAATCTTCCCTACGATCTTCTAAGCGCTACTGCACGTTTGCCTGCGACTGCCAGGAGCGAAGAACGCTCTGGGCTCTCGCGGCAGCCCACTGCTGTGGCTGCCCGGCAGGCAGGAGGMGCGGGCCGTCCCCTGCAGACCACCTCATCAGCCAAACACGTGGAAATCTTCCTTCTGTTGCCATCTTTCTTTACCGTTTTCTCTTCCGGAGAYGTGATTTCCCCATACGGTCCTGAGACGGTGTGCGAGGGTTTCACGATACGCTGTGAAGTCTTTCTGTCTCGCCACAACTCTGCAGCTCAGCAAGACCCTTAAGCAAATGCTCAGCTGTAAGCGTATGAGCARTTTTACTCCTGCTCAGTACAGAGGGCAAGGAGGGACTTGGCCCCATTTGTCACGCGAAGCCCGTGGTAAACAGCTCTGCCGAACTGAGGCCGCTAAGTACCCGAGCCGCCAGGCACGCACCAGCGCACGACGCCGACCACACGGCAYGGAAAGTCCAGTTGGTCTTGGACTAGCAAGGGATCGGGGTCTGCCTGCTGGCCTGCTCGTTTGCCAGGTTAGGAAACGTGGTATCTGGCAAATGGTTYAACCGGACAAATTTCCCTTCAGCAGGTTTTCTTGTTGTTCTACTTGTTTGGGGGAAGAAGGCTGAAGTGAGAAGAGCCATTACATGCTCAAAAGCAAAAACTCTCCCGTTTTCATGTATGATTACATTACTATGTATCATTTTACATACATAGTATGCCTGCATATGGAATCTATTTTTATCAAGGAACAGTTTTTTTAATGAGGAAGACTGAACAATATTTATGAGTGAAAATGTTCAAACCAATGTTAATTTGCAGCAGAAGTAACAAAATATTTTAATAAAAACCAGTGAAAAGACCGGCCTTGATATCCAAGATCAGTCCTCTCTTACGTTTACACCTTGAGAATAGGCTTCAGCTTGCACGGCTTTTCAAAGCTTTGCAAACTTCCTAATCCTAAATTTAAACTCAGCCTCTATCAAAGATTTATAAGAGTAAGAACAGTGTTTCAGCTCTGCAGATTATTACAGAGACAGCTCATGATATTTCTGTTTTCTAGATCCATGGAAGTATTTTTACTCCCTCCACTTTTTTTCAGAGCTGGTGCTTTCTCTGCCTTCCTAATCCTCCCCTTACTCATTAAAAAAAAGGAGGGGGGGGGAGGAAAAAGATTTAGGTAATACAATCACTTCTGTATATATGTAGTTAATTGTATTCTCAGTTGCTGAAAACTGTTTCCTCTCCCTCTCCCTGCATGCTGGGCTTAATTAAACTTTCCTTAAATGCTGTGTATGAATTAAAAGAAAAAAAACAACAAAAAACCCTCACTATTTTGAAATGAAAAAAATCGGGTGCTAAAAAGCACTGGCAGGCTAAACATTAGTACAATAAAACTGCTGGATTTTAAACGGTAAAAGTTAAGTGACTCAAAGCTCTGTGTTTTAAAAATGAGAGACTTTCTTGATAGAACACATATGGCAGGGGAGAGACACTTTCTTTCAGGAATCACCTCAAAAACAAGGATGAATTATTAGCATCAAATGCCAGCCTCAAAATAGAAYCCCTCTGTTATCATAATGCAAATATTAATGCGCATTTGCTACTCCTGCCAAATGTTATCAGCGTTGTTCCGAGGTGTAAGGAACAACCTGTTCCGCACCGATTCTGACTGGGCTGCGAAGGCACTGCGTTTATCATTTTAATGCCGCTAATGCTGTTTTGCTCGCCTTGAGAAACCACGGCAGGAACAAGGGTCCCGGGAGGACACTGCCAGGGTCTCTGCCTGGCTTTTCAGGAAAAGCCTGCGGRGCCCCGGGACTGCGGGACTAGCAGAGCGGCTGCCGTGCTCCCGCATGCTGGCCTGGCCATGGCTCCCACCTCCTACACCAACTTACCCTCTTTAATTACTCTTGTAAAGCCAGCAGTTTTAAGCACTTTTTTATAGGCTGAACTACTTCTGCTACACTCCTCTATTTCTTCTTTTATTAATGCATTTAATCACGGTCTCTCAGAATCTCCAGCTGACATTTTACTTGCCACAATTGTTTCTTTATACTGATTACAATTTCCTGGAAGATACATGTTTAGTTTTAATAATCCCTAGACTTTTCCCATTAACTATATTACTTTTTTTTTATTTCCTGCTTCCTTTTTTGTTTTTATGAATATAAATTTCTTCAGTACCCAGCTGTTTTGTTAAAATAGCCTCCCTGTTTAGAGCATGTTAATTCCTCCCCTCTACCTTTTTTTTTTTTTTTTTCAGTTTAGCAACTTTCTAAGCTTTCTGGCTTTGTTTTTCTGACTCTCTCTTTCACCGATATGGTGTCAGAATGGCAGTAAAGCTAATACCAGCCATTTCATGTCGGCTTGATCCCACCAGAGCCAGGTACTCAAAAAAGTGTGTCCTGCGAAAGGCACAATTTACAAAAAGCTTCTGTAAGCTCTGATTTTCAATCTGCACATTGCAAAAACAGTCACACTTGTCTATGGTACTAAATAAGACAAAGGCACTACAAAATATCCTAAATTCTAACAGCTGATCATTCCTCAGTATATACCCCAAGCACATAAGCAGGACTATCACCAGCTTTGCCGTTGCTGTCTTTTACCTAGGCTCCACTCTTGACTGAAAACCAGCTTGCAACCTCCTGAAAACCGCCTCAGTGTTGAAGACCAGCTCAAGCATTTAACCTGATTTGGCTTTGTACAGTCTTCCTTCCACATAACACGTACGCTACAGCTACAGCACGCGAAAGCACATGGGGGACCAAAGCCTCATACACCTAAGGCCATCCTCTTCCTCCTCAGCCCTCAACACGTGCCGTCACTGCTCTTTGACTGCCGTCACCACTGCCTGCYGCTGACTGGACCACGTAGCTAACTGGTCCACGCCACAGTAACTAAACGGGGAAAAATGCCGTTTCTTCTGTTCGTTAGGTGGCACGCAGATACCGCCAAATATATTCCTGACCGCCTTCAACAAGTCTTACGTAACAACGGATTTCAAATTTCAATTTCCACATGCAAGTCATGCAAGCATCCTTCCAGGCTTTCAGATACAGTTTCTTTGTTACCTAATATGATGTGTCAAGWGATTTATGAAATTCACAAGAAATGAGAAACCTATTAGACAACCTAATCTATCTCCCAGCAAGTCCGGGACTGTTCCCAGTGAAATACAGCATTGGTAGAAGAGAGATTTATTACTGCACTTTCTTAAGTCTCTCCCTTACGCTTTAGCAAGCTTCCTATAGTGCTCCATATGGTACTTTTAACAAGTTAAAAGCTAGATGTTTAACAAGTAGTTAAAAGTAATTTAAGAAGTATAATGTGCTCGTCATCAAGATATACAGTGCTGAACGCTACTGCTTATTTCCTTTAGCAGTTTATAAAAAACGATCTGAGATGGTCTGACAGCCCCCGCGTTCGCCGTAAACGCGGGCATTCGGCAGGGTCGCCCGCTCCGAGGGCGCAACCGCAGCGACCCGGGCAGCACGTCCGAGCGCGAGCAAGCGCGAGCCCCGCGCCGGCGTGCCGTGGCCCGCGCCCGCCCGGCGCCCGCCCCGCTCCGGGAACGACCTAGCTCGGGACTGACCGACCGAAGCAGAGGATAGGCCTCCTCTTTGATCCAGCTGAAACGTAAGGGATTCTCTTAGTCACGGAAAAATCGTTTCGCTCCATCAAAACGTAGTCGCGCCGAACAGTGCTGGTTACTTCACACATCAGCCGGTTTGAGAGGAATGGACGGAGGGGTAATGACAGGCACGCAAGTGACAGCGACAGAATACGGTGGCAAAAATGCATCTTACTTTCAAAATTAAGAGAGAGGCTTGATACTTGCTTCCTCGTATTTCTGCTGTCTAGGTAATAATATACATTAAATGAGRAGACATTTTCATCTTTAGGAATTAAACAAATTGGATTAAACAATTTGGATCGAGCAAGCTGAAACATGTATTCGATTTTAAGTGCATTAAATAATTCCATTGGTTACAGGGAATTTTTTATGAACATGAAAATCTCTGAAACCCTGGAGGGAAACAATCTAAACTTTGACTAGGGCAGAAATAAGGAAGTATTAATATTCTAGACTTTGGATGAAGTGATAAGGATGATGAAATTGAGCTGAAGAGTTAAATTCAGATTTCAAATTCTCTCAAACCTTGAACCTTGGTCAGACCTATTCCTAGTTAGCAACTAATAATTAAGATGCAATTATTTTTCCTGGTACAGCATATTTATGAGATGAATATTAAGTATGTTCATGACAGATTTCAAAATTCTAGTACTCTAAAGTCATTTCAGATAYGCAAGTATGCACTGTAGCGTGTATTTTAGTTCTCTGACAGGAACGTGCATTGACCGGATCTGTGGTATCTCTCTGCACTGCAATATAAGTAAGGACAAATAAAACATAAGCAGCAACATATTTTTGCAAATGGAACACTAAGTCTGACTACAGAACTTTTTGTTCATGTTCATGATTAATTCCTCCTTTTTCTAGGTTTCATGCACAAATAAGCTTGGAACAGAAACTYTARAAGTTATCTGTGAAGTCTATCACAYATGCAGAAYTGACGGAAGTTCATTGCTGCAATAAACATCTAGTCAGCTGGAACGCAAGAAGACATTTTTGGTTTGAAATAGCTACAAAATGTAGTACATCTACAATATTAGATGTACTGTGTTTTAAAATACCAGCTCTGACTGGAGACTTGTTTGCAGTTTTTGCCCCTTTACCTTTAACAGCAAATTCATTGCAAGAGCTAGGGGTTGTTCACTTAAAAGGAAGAACTAGTAGACTGATTTTCAGCACTGCCACTACAGACCTCGGATTAAATGCTGAAGATAACATGGACATTTATGTTACAATATATATTGATATACTGTCACCCTAACATGGATATCTGAAAAATCCTAAATCTTAGAGAAAAAAAAAATATTTGGTAAAAGCTTTTACTATGCTTTCATAAGTTAAAAAGGAGACACAAATATATATACACATTTGTAAAAGGTAGCATATGTAGAGCACAAAACACAAATAAATCTTCTGTTATATTGAGCAACTCGAATCCAGTGATAACATTACCTTAGTGATGGTATTATCAATAGATTTTAAAATCCTTAACAAAAACTGAAGTCTTCTTCCATCATGTAAAAGAGACTTTTGACTGTTATTATATATTATCCTAAGTAAACAGGCGTGAATTGCAAAAACAGAACATTGCACTAGAGTAACAAAAAGAAAGAAAAATACTTCTGATCAGGGCTGACATTTATCAATATAAAATAGCTATTTTTTGACATTGTTTAAAGTAAAAGAGGTAATTAAATTATGCATAACCATTTTGATAGCACAATCCTATTTCCTGTACATGCTGGTAACAAAATGCTTCTCCACCCTATACACGCCGTTCATTAACTCTCCACAATAAACATAGTGCTTCCATATCACACATCTGAAAGCACTCCTAAACTATTAAATTGGGCAACAACATTGCACTATGCAAAAACAGCCAAGTTCAGTCAGGAAACAGATTAATTTGAAACACTTAATTAATGACTGAACATTTATACAGCCAAGATTTATGAGTTACAAGGGAGTACGTCCAAAACATAACACTCCCACCTGCATGCAAGTTCCCTTTTAATGGTAAACAATTAGCCTAGGGTAAGACAGTGCCTAAATTCACCAGTTCACTTTCCTCTCTCAACTTTCAAGTGCTGATAGAAAACAAATATATTTTATCCTTTTTCCCCCCATTTTTTTCATCGTCCATAAGCATTGTTATTAATAAACAAGGACTAACGAAGACAAAATTTTTAATRAAGACAATAGATATTTCCAAAATAAAGAAACCAATCAGTTTCAAAAGATTTTTTTGTTTGTTTGTTTGTTTTTAGCTCATGGGAGTGCAAAAAGAGCATATAAAAAAGACAAGATGACTTTCTGGACAGATAAYTTTACAGAACTTATTTTCTATATCTGCTTGAGAGAAATCACAAATAAGAAAAGGAAGGCCATCAATAAYATGTAATATCACACCACATGTAAAACCAAACCCCCTCTTAAAATTCAAAAGACCTCACTTTTTCTTCTTTGAGTTATTCCTCTTAACTCCCAAATATTTTTGCAAATTCAGTGTGACYGAATGTTACAAATGGAGAAAATGATTTCCATATTTAACCTTTYGATTACATTCTGTTTTAGAACATAAGCACTGCAGCACTTTTTTTGAAGAAAATCGATACCTTATTATGATGACAGCCTACTATCTGCATATTAAAACAAGGCTGCCCACTCTTCTTTGAAAGTCCTCAGGCCTTAAGCTAGAAAAGTCAAAATCAARAAAAGTTAAAATCAAGAAAAGTTTTGTTCTCTCCTGTCTACACTAAATTACCAAACACATTTTCTTGCCTGCAAATTTTGTTCCTCTGATATAGGAGGACTCCTCTCTGCAGAAGGGAGACTCCAGATGCAACCAGAGATTCAAGTGGCATGTGTATTTTTGTTTGTTTTTTTAACCCATTTGGGRCAACGCGGCAATGCTGAACACTCAGCTCACAACCCCAAAGCCCCCAGAGGGGCCAGCTCACTCCCACACGCTCAAGGTTGGGTGAGAGGCATCCAAACGCCTCTCTGCTTGGACCAGCCGCTGGCATCTTAGTTCTGCAAAAYGCCAGCCACTGCTTCAGCTGCGGGGGATAACGCTTTGCTAGCTGGCACAGAAGATTACTGCAAAAATACCATCCGTAACAAGAGCTCCCCACAACAACCTGTGTTGCTAGCTTCCTCCCTTGGCTCCTGAGCTCGTGCCTGAGTGAAGAAGCCCACTCCTTGCTAGTGCAAGTTGCTGCAAAAAAAGACTTTGGGTGAGGAGAGTTTTCTTGCCACAGACTGACAAATACTTGGAAGCATCCAGCTGCAGATACCTCTAAAGTCTAACCTACAAGCTGGGGTTTTTTTTGTTTGTTTGTTTGTTTGTTTGTTTTTTAATCTCCACCAGTTTCTCATCAAATGGGAGCTCCCTGGGAGCATTTCTGGGAAAAGACAAAGTTGATTTATCCTAATACAAAGCAAAGTAAGACTAAAGTATACCAGAAAAAACAAAAGACACATTGCTGCTCTGCCCTGCTATCCCTCAAATGCTTCACTTYATGTGCAATGTAAATAAAATAGTGAATATTTTAGTTTTATCACAAATTTACTTTGTTTGCTAGGAAATGAAGTAATAAACACCACAAAGCCAATATCTAAAAGAAGACAATTATCTTGAAATAGTAACTAAATTCCCCTTCCCTAATCAATAAAATCAAATATCAAACAAAATCCAAGGCAGATCTTTTGAACTGAGCAAAATGCTCTTCGTTCTTGTCACCTGAAACTAGGTATATCAAGACCAAGTGACTGCTGCAGTCATCTTGGGTTTTGCTCTGTTTTCTTCCACTACAAGTAGTCAGCCCAGATGTAACAACGCTCTTCTACACATTCTGTGTCTTGAMTAAACTACAGAAGACCACAAGGTTTTTTCCTACCTTCAAGGTTTTGACCTTTTCATTATTCAAAGGCAGAAGACAAAAAGTTCAGGCTGAGAACTAAGTGATAGTTTGAAACCATTTAATTAAAAAGCAAAATGGTCCACAGAATTGCTTCTAACGTAATTAATAATTTGCTGTGGAGTTATTATTATACTGTTTCCATCTGCCAATAACCATTTACTCCTTTTGCCAGAGGCAATCTGAAGCTTAATGCATTTCCCTATGTATTTTAGGGAGACAGTAAAAGATAACTCGGAAATAACAATTTCCAGTTTTTGGACATACAAATGTCTAAGTTACAGAAGCGCCTACAGCCACCAGCCTTTTAGCAGTGCAAAGAAGCACTGCTGTGGCAGCTTCTACTCTAGGCAATGGTCTGAATTTTAAGATCAAAGTTTTGTGCAAATAGAAAATCTTTGTTAGGATCCAAATATGAAACACAGAGTCAGATACAGATAGCTCCCTTTAAATGCCTTCTTTTACAGGAGTGCTGTTGAGTGCACATTTACTGAGAATGAGAGGAGAACTCATTCTCCTGAAAACCTAGTGCGCAGGGACTCTATGAAAACAGAAATTACATGACAAAAATGAAACATTCCCTGTTTGACAATGTCAGAAAGCTGCAAATACTTGAAAGCTTCCCTAGTCTCCTATTTTACATCAGCAACTATCGTAATTTCTAGCTTTTCAAATTGATTYAGAATTATTGCTGAACAACTTAATCTTACCAGAAAGTCTGCAATTCCAACTCTGTTATTGCTAAAGTATTTAGATAAAAAAAAGAGAGAAGAACAAAGGCAGATATTTCAACTTTTTTTTTTCCAAAAAACAGAAAAATGAAGTTATACGTAATGAAAAATCCTTTGAAAGGCCCAGAGCAGAGAGCATTTTCAAACTCAAATAATTTAATGGAATGTCATAAGAACTTTAAAGTAGATGCTAATTTATACCTCTGCTAGAAGTAAATGTGTAAGCTTGTGGTTCACATGCATCTCTTAGGAATGGGAAGTATCACAGTTAAAATGAAAAAAAATAAACAAAGCTCTCCAAACATTGTATCGACAATGGTCATCCCTCCCAAAAGAAATTCAACGTTTACTCTGCAAAAATGAAGTTTAGCTTCTATTATAGGAGAAAGTTGTGGAAGCAGAATTTTTGGTGCATGTTTATACATATGTAGCTTTAATAATGAGAGCTTATAAGTTTGAAATTCAGTTTAACATCTTTTATTCACAATATTCACAGTCTGATGGCAGACTTGCTGATTTTATTAGCAGGCTCCAAATTTTCAGATTAGAAACAATTCTTTCCCTGATGACTGCAAAGGGCAAGCATCTCATTTTATATGTACACAAAGATATTAATATATATTCAAGTATTTTAATTCATATGCCCACCCCTCTCCAGTCTTTGCAGTTCAATGCAGTATCAACAGTTTGTGATGTTATTAAAATACACATACTTCATTCATAGCAACAATGCTTAGGTAGATTAACAAACTTTTATTACTGGGCTCTATTATTCCTCTGCTATTCATTAACATTTCTTCCACCTTGACAGCAATCTAACTGGCATGATACCAGAAATACAAGTAGGTCGGCACAAGGTGTTCCTCTGTATGGTTTCATCTGGTATAAACATCCTACCTGAGTTAGCCTTCAGGTACTACATTTAAATAAAYCTACTGCCAACTAAGATAATAATCAGAACTATTTGGGATATTATTGTCCAAGTGATACCCTTATTTTTGGAGGACTGATTCTGTTAAGGATAGAAAGGAAGTTTTACTACAGGAGCGGAGAGCCCTCTGCAGCTCTCGTGGCCAAGCTGATGCAGATAATGCCTTGTGCTACCTCCATGGGAAACCCAGCTGAAATCCTCAGCATATCCAAGTGGAAAGTAGMTATACACATCAAGAAAGCAAGTTGAACACTGAGGTCTGATAACCAGAGACTRTATACTAAAAATCATAACAGGAAGTTAAGCCTGTCAGGCACGCTCTGATCTCAGGGACATGAGAAATGGCAATGGATATGTAAGAGTATTTACTCTCCCTCCCRTTTGTGCAAAAAGACAATAAAAATCAGTGGTCTCCTAGAAAAATGAAACAAAAAACTTTGGACAAATCCTTTGCTAATGTACTGAGACATATTAGTATTCACAACAATTTGTATACACTGAGGATCTGGCCCTGAAGTTGCTGTATCAGAGTCAAGGATGCAGATTTCTCTCTCTATATGAAAGCAATGACTTTTTGGTGACTTTCTAATTTCTATGACATGTCTTAGGCTTTAGGATTAGAATTGAGTTAAATTCACTTCTAATTGCATACTCTCTGACACACACTAACTTGTAAGATTAAATGCCAATCCTACAGGTTTAAATCAGAAAAACAGATTAGGACAATAMATTTTTTTTTCCTTTCCTTTTAACATAAAAGCAAATGCTACCACTCTGCACTGACACAAGCATTTACATTAGGTAAATAAAATACTTCAAAAGCAGAAATTAATCACCATTTTCAGCTGTCTATTCTCCTGCCCGATGATCGCAGGTTTGGTTTTTGCTCTGAATATCCACATCTGTGATCATCCTTGTACAGAAAGTGAGCAATATAAGACACTGAAGTATAACCCCTGCTGTCTGATTAAAAAAAAAAGAATGAATTACATTAAAGGTTGCTAGAAATAACTCACAGGCAAAAAATAAAACTAGAAGAAAACAATAGCACTAGCCCAAAGAGACATATTTTTTCCTTCAGGAATGAATTCCCATCTGCTTTTAAAGAGCAACATGTTTTTCCATTACGGGGAATTACAGCCAAAACCAGGACAATAAAGCAGCAAAGCCACAGGCAAGAGCAGAGGGCAAGCGAAGTTGGCTGACAGTATCAGCCTAGGTCCCTCTTTTAAAAGCTTCTGTTTTAGGGACAGCTGAACAGCCCCCCACTGTGCTGGCAACACACTTCCTTCTGCTACACTCAGCAAAGAGGAGCTCCTGGTAATTTTATGGAGTGAAAGGTAGCATGGAAAAGCAAAGGAAAAGGAAGGGGGAAGAGCCAAACAATGCAGTTTGCGAGCCTTGCTCAGCAGTGCCAGTAAACGAGCACCTCTCCTGTAGCCTTAGCCATTTTGCTGAAACTGCAGTTGTTCCACAGAAGTTCATTAGAACCGAGCAGCTCTGTCACCAAGGACGGCCTACTGCTTACACGGCCGATCACGTAGCTTAGGTTTTCTTCAGACATGCATGCTACTCAAAGTAACCCTCCACAGGCATATAAAGGATAAAGCAAATAAAAGAATTCGAGTAGACCACACCATTAAAATAGTTAGTGAGGACACAGGTGACAAAAAGGAAAAGAAAATACACTCAGATTAGCTCTAAAGGTTCCTTCCCCCTAAATGATTTAGCAGACAGGTTCTTATGCATGTAAAGAATCAAGGTTTTCAGGTCTTTGGGCTACACAGAGGACAAAATTCTCCTGTTTGAGATGCAGACTAAATGTCATACCTAATCACTGTTTGGAGTTTGCTTCGAGGATCATTTAAATTCCCTCTGTCATTCACCCCAAGTTCCTCCAAGGATCACTGTTCTTTGAGCTTTTTAGGAAGCAGCTTTGACTGCATCCTCCTGAGCTGTTAATCATCCTGACCTTTTTGGAAATGCTAGTGTCGCTTAAGCTAGATGCATTAAGTCTCCTCTGCTTGATTGAACTATTAGCAAATCATTATCTTATTGAGGGATAAAATGTTCTTTCCCAGATGAGGAAGCCATGCATAAGTTTCAGTCCAAATACTCTTCTCTCTACCAAACCTTATGTTTTACATAAATGTGCTAATTGTCAACCGTGTTTTACATAATCACACACACGGGATTAAAGCATGCAGTTCTTTACTGGGTCTTGGCTGAGACAAGACACGATGAAAAGCAGTCTGCTTGGGGCAACTAACCCCCAATCTTCCCTCTGAAAAATGCCAGAATGGAACCAGATCTTACCGAAGTCTTTACAAAGGAAAAAGGGGGGAAGCCACTTAACACTATGACACTCTTGTGGTTCAACACAGCCCTGCTGACGAGTGAATACCCAGGCACTCGCAAAGCCCTCGTTTCCCATCTGTCCAAGCACATTCTGCACGTAGGAGGCTCTCGCAAGACCAGCAGTAAGCAAAAATCCCATGGGAAGTCCTGTGTAGTTAGTTATTTCCTTTCAAGTGATTCATCTCCTTTATCCCTAACATCAACATTCGGAAAACAATCTGAATGCCAGGTATTTCCTCACCTTCCAGCCACCTGTGCCAAACACACATCCTCAGCGCTGATAAACGTGTCTAGGAAGAATCTCCTGTTAGCCAAGCTGGATGAAGGCTGAGTCTCTTTTCTTCACCCACCCACACAAAAGTGTTCACTTTTCAATGAGTGACATAAATTAACAGATCCTATGCATCATTCCAAGAGAAACTTCAGAGGTTCATCTGAGGGGACTGATGCCTTAATCCTGCTGTGTTTCGATCTGATGGAGTTCCTCATTTTGAAAACTGTATTTCACTACGATGCCATAGCCTGATATGGAGCTAAGAAGAATTTCTTCAAGTAGCAGAGCTGTCCAGTAGGGTTGGGCCAGAGTCATTTCAATGTTAATGATTTTCTACAGAGCACATTTTCCAATCACACACTTCTGATCAGACATAAATATTTTTTGCAGTATTGTACAAGTTCAAAAGTTGATGGCCCAGTCCTAAGACAAGACGTGTTGAGTGCCTTCAACAGCTGTTGCTTTCAATGGGAATTGAACACAGTCTGCTTCTAGCACAACTAAGCATGGGAAGACAAACATTTTTGTTTTTAAATATGAAAAGTCTGAGACTTAGCCAGGACATAATTTGCACAGTCTATCATTTTTTCCCGCATACTCTCCCCCCATCTGTTACTCCTGGTTTGTGGTCACCTTTGGTAACCACAAGTTTGGGTCTTTTTAGGTCTTTTTACAGGTTTGGAACCTTTGCCTTGTTAATCAAACACTCTTGTCCTTAAGTCTGGAAGATCGTTTCCTTCATGGAAAACTAGATATAGAAAATCCTGCTGATATCCTGCTTTTCTATGTCCCAGCCCTCTCACCTTTATTGTAGATACTCCATCATAGAGTGAGACTCATTTTTTTCCTATCACTTAAAACACTATTTACCATCCTGTATACCTATGACGGAACGTAACCTCACTTCTTTTGGAGTTGGTGGCTTCCTCTGTGAGAAAGAGTTGCTTTTTTAAAAAAAGTTTATAGTTTAAGTATGTCAGTACCTGGTAAACAAGAGCATGCAATTTTGGAATAAATATTTTAAGAGTGAAAGGCTTTAGTTGATTAGAGTGTGCTGCTGCAAAGATACTTTTTTGGCATCAACTATGCTCTTATGTGAGCCAAAAAACAAAACTTCATTGGCTTTTTTTTTCCTCCGCATTCTCTGTTCCCATTGAGAGTTATTGCAAAGTGAGAAAGATATTTTTACATTAACCCTTCTACTTCAACTAAGAACCAATGAAAGATTTACAGGTTCCTGGGTTCTTGCTTTACTATTGTTTCCTGTAGGCATGGAAACTGATAATACTATAAAAACAATGCGAGCCTTTGCTTTGCCATGACCCACCTTCCACCAATGTAAAAATAATCTTTTCCATTAGTTACTTTTATAAGCACACCTGGCAAGAATAGTACTGTAATATCCAGAATATTTAATTTTTTTCTTACTTCTAACCAACTCTAAACTTAAAACAACCCAACACTTGATTTCAATTTCTACCTGTACCGCCTTCTGAGCTGAAACAAAAACATAATCTGACTAAGACAAAAAAAATGTAGAAGATGATAAAGATGATCTCTTGCACTATATTTTTCCCTCTCCCCTATTTATCATCTCTTTTCTGGAACAAAGTACTTCTACAGCGGGGAGATACTGTCTTCATCTCTTGCTTGTTCCTCTTCTCAGAGCAATCTCCACAGGTTTAAAGCAATTTGAAGTAATTTCCTTCCTTTTAATTTGTAAAGGAAAATAATACGACTTTTTTTTTTTTTGCCACACAAGTCTAATAAGGACATCAGCCTTTGCAATTATAAGTGTAAGTGTCCTTCTTCCTCTAGGCCAAGACGTGCTCCAGCTACAACCTTTCTTCTTTTCTGCTTGAGACAATGTATAATTTAAGAATTACTGAACAAGCAATTTCCTATCAGATATTGTCTACATGATTTTATTTTTTGCTTACACCAGAAAGTGCATTGGGGCTGCTGGTATTGTCCAACACAACAGAGAGCAGCCAGTAATTATGAAAAACCTAATCTGAACCCTAAATAAGAAAGACAGAGCACTTGAGCTTGCAAGGGCCACCTTTCCTAATGTCAGCTGGTTATATTGGCATCATGAAAGAAAACCAGTGAGACCCATAAAACTCACAATACTTTCTATTGTTTTTATTTTTCTGTTGTGTCTTATTGTTTTTAAATACTTTTATGTTTTAGTTCAAACTAATAAAACTTTCTAGACAGTACAGTGCAGATAAATTAAAATTTCTCGGTATGAACTATAACAGGGAAAACACCCTAGGAAAAGGTATGATCAGATTGATTAGCCTCTGAGTGAAGACATCCAGTTTGTGTAAGAGCATTAAAAATAACTACCACTATTATAAAGGTCAGATCTCCTGTAATTTTGCCCAAAATAAACATGGGAACACTAGAATTAAGCCGGTAAAAGGTTCGATGTGGCAACATCTTTGCTGCTTTAACCATTTTTATTACCTGCAAGGATTAGAGACCAGAGGGCTCATCCTCATCCTCACCCACACTCCCTGCTAACCCCGTGCTGTCAGTGGGGACCGCGAGGCCGCAGCAGCCCCACCGCCTCCTGCCCCATGCAGCCCCAGGAGGCAGCCGCCCCTCTGAGCCCTTCGGGAGAAATCCCTTAGAAAAATACATGGAGGCGAAGCAGAGAGCTGCTCTGACACCGTCTCCAGCACTCCCTTGAAACGGGCAGCCCAGGGGCAGGGGCAAACAGACCTACCTGGGAACGGCTCCGACCCACCAGCTGCATCTAAAAGAAGTCGAGGCAGTCCTGGGAGGGAGCAAACACCCCCAGCAGAGGGACAGAGCCAAAGACACTACTTCAGAGGGAGGAGGCAACGCTCTTCGGTATTGACAGCGGCACAGGTGCGCTTCCTGGCTCCAAGGCCGACCTCACTAATTGGAAACCTCCAGAAACCATTTCCTACTTTTCTGACTTAAAGCTATTGAACTACCTATGAAGAGCTTCAAGCAGCTCCGCAGAGTGGAGCAGAGGTACCAAGATATCAGCAGGCAGTTGGGAAGGGCCTGGAGATAAAGATCAGACTCAAATCCAAAGATTTCTAGAGAGCTGAGGCTTTGTTTGACTTATACTATTTGTATAACATAAAACCAGTATGCAGGCATTCCATGAGCCAGCAATGTGCCCTTGCGGCCAGGAAGGCCAATGGTCTCCTGGGATGCAGTAGGAAGACTGTTGCCAGCAGGTCGAGGGAGGTGATCCTGCCCCTCTGCTCAGCCCTGGGGAGGCCTCATCTCGAGTACTGTGTCCAGTTCTGGGCTCCCCAGGACAAGAGAGACATGGAGCTGCTGGAGAGAGTCCAGCATAGGGCTATGAGGATGATCAGAGGGCTGGAGCACCTGCCCTATGAGGAACGGCTGCGAGAGCTGGGCCTCTTCAGCCTGGGGAAGAGAAGACTGAGGGGGGATCTTATCAACGTGTACAAGTACCTGAAGGGAGGGTGCCAGGGGGACAGGGACAAACTCCTTTCAGTTGTCCCGTGTGACAGGACAAGAGGCAATGGGCAGAAATTGAAACACAGGAAGTTCTGCCTGAGCGTGAGGGGGAATTTCTTCCCTGTGAGAGTGACGGAGCACTGGAGCAGGTTGCCCAGAGAGGTGGTGGAGTCTCCTTCTCTGGAGATCTTCAAGGCCCGCCTGGATGCAGCCCTGTCTAACACGCTCTAGGTGATCCTGCTGAGCAGGGAGGTTGGACTAGATCATCTCCAGAGGTCCCTTCCAACCTTACTGATTCTATGATTCTATGATTGCTCCCCTTCTGCACATTTTTTTTTTACATTAAACAAATGGGAGAGAACAATTCTATTTCACTCTCATAAATTATATCCTACCTTCTCTCACATGGAACAGTGGGAAGTATACATCCTATTTTGCTACCTTGATATATCTTTAAGGTATTCATTACATGAAACATACGTATAGCAGACAAACAGAGATAACTGGTCATAAGTGATGACAGGCAAAAATATACAAATATCTGATCTGAAAAAATGCCCAGCTGGAAGCCAGATGCGTACTAAACTATCCACTTTACTTGCTGTTTATTCAGCTCATTTTAGGATGATTCAACATCTCTCTACATGAAACTCACTATTTATACAGCATCTTGTAGTCACAAAACCAAGTATTTTCCATTTCTTCTTCTAAACAAAGGGTATAACAGTGGAATGGGAACTTGCCATTCAACAGCGGAAACTATTTGTAAAGCTGGGAAACTGCAGGCACTAGAAAGAAAAGGCTTTAATGAAACTGGCCACTGTGTGTGCCAACTGTCAAGACTCTTTATATAGTCTTCCAATGAACGCTGACTGAGATTCTTTCTGTATTTACTCTTTACATCCCAATTATTACAATTCTTTGAATGATTCAAAAGAAAAGGTACTAATAGAATATCTGCTAAATGCCATATTAGAAACAGGCACCTAGTCTGTAGCTGCACACAGCGACCCATTAACTTATTTTTGGTCTGTACAAAGCAAGCACAAAGACATTTGCTACTCATCATCAACTAAGCACAGGAATTCACTACCAGAGCCTTAGCTGACCCAGATCCAAAGAAATCCCCCATACACTTGGAATTTCTAAAATACAAGCATTACTTGCTAACAAGTTGCCTGTTAAGAAGATAGTTTCCACATACAAGAGAGGATTTGTTTATATGTATGTTTTTGAAGGCTTATAACTTGGCCAGAAGCAGATATATTTTCCTAGGACAACAGAAGTCATATCACTGACATCCTGGTGAAAACACAGTACTATTTCGACTGACTCCTCCAAAGCAACAGAAGCAGTAGAACTGCAACTTCCCAGACCAATGTTTAAGACTGCAATAAGAAGTTAATTATTGTCTTTTTTTTCATTATGAGGTCCCACATTCTGTGGCAAATAAATGTCCTAATTGTGACAGCTTCGTTCGTTACACCACCCTCTCTCACTCATTCCCAGAGCAGAGTTTGGCTTGTGCTGTGGAGGAGGAATGCTGTTGTGGATTTTTCTTTGGTCTCAGATCTTGCCTTTACATATTTTCCTTGATCAGCCTTGAGGGCTACTCCAGAGACTGCTGTTGCATATGGCAAGGGCTGACCCCATTCCTGCGGCCTGCAGAGTCGCCTCTGCAGCACTCAAAGCAGTGCCCTCACCGGCCAGAGCTTCCTAGTAGATAACGCACCATTTTTAAAACATCAGCATTTATGTAACAGCTAGTTAAATGAACAAAATTCCTGCCTGGAGGTCACACAGCATGTCCAATGACCAGCCAGTTGAGAAGGGCTATTCAAAGCTACACCAAGCGCACAAATACTACAGAGTCACCCTGTCTTTTGGAYCAACACAAAAGCTGAGCTTATTTTCCTGCTCCAGTGAACAGCACACAGAAAGATGAAGGAGCTGAGGTGAGCACATTACATTCTCCACTCTGCTACGGAAAAGGAGACTATGTGATTAAAGACTGACTATGTATGGCAATACATTCACTAGGACTGGCTACAGTAAGGTAGAAACTTTAATTCTAGTATTTCATATCTTTAAAAGCTCTAAGTGGCAACCTCGATATCATTCTTTGAATATCTGAAGTAATATAATTACCTTCAATTAATCAAAATGGGGAAAGAATGAAATATTTTGCAGAGACCCCAACATGAGTAAATATTCAGGGAGCAGAACGGTGACCCCTACCATAGCAATGGTAGGGGGTCAGGCAGCGTCACCTGAAAAAGCTTCTCGCTACGCACAGGGCAGGAAATAATTGTCTCATGTCCACAGTCAGAAGCTGACTTACTAATAGTGGTAAGTTACTATTATAACAGCTGCTGTGAGCTCTTGGTTATACAGAGTAAAAAAAAAGAGGAGCCCTCAAAGTGACCAGTTAACTCTCTTACAGATTCCCTTAGACTGTTTCATAATTGCATCTCTCCTCCCTCCAGCTGAGGCTCTGAGCCACAGTTTCAAATGCAAAAGACCGCTGGAGCTGAGGGGAGGCCACAGTGAACTGTCTGGACAGCTTGTGCCTTCCCCACAGCTTCCCCCTGCCTCTCTAGCTCCTCCTGGCAGCACATCCCTAAGGAAGCCACCTGTGATCTTACTCAGGATCGCCCTGGAAGAGGCCCTTTCCTTGGAAACAACACTCTAACGCAGATCTCCGGGGGGGGGGAAGGCCCTAGACTGTATTATTTTCTGAGCAGAAACACAGAAGTCATAGCACATTTTCTCAAATATTTCCTTTTACAGTTTCCCCACCCCTCACTTTGAGAAGATTGAAGGGATGAAACTCAAAACTAATTTTCAAGACACAAATTGGTGCATTGGCTTCTCCCCAGTACCATTATAGAAAGTTTTACCTCTGCTCCTGAATATTTCTGCGTGCGTTGAACAAGCTCCGCTAAGCAGATTTCATCGCTGACCGGCATGGACTGAAAATGAAGTTTGAAGATCTCCCCACGAGTGGCTGCATCAGGCAAAGGCACATAGATAATTCTGTCTATTCTCCCTGGTCTCAGCAAGGCCTACAATAAAAATGTCACAGAAAAGGTWATAACAAATGAAATATCATATCAATGGGATAAAACCTGTAACTCAATTAAAAACAAAAACAACAAAAAAATCCAACAATTTCAGCAAAAACAAGAAACTGTACAAGAACAATTCATCTATTTGTTAAGAGGGATTATTCTCATATGTTCAAATGGATCAGTCACTGAAGAGACAATAATGCTATTCAACTTATGAAATATCAGTTTATGGAAAAAAGACATCATAAAGAAACTATAATCATTTTCCTAAAATAATAATTTTAGGCTTGTTACAAGGTGTGCTGGAATGTTAAACTTGGCAAAAGGACAGATGGCAATGGACATATCCCAAGTTCAGATCTTCAACCGAGACAACAAGAACTTTTTTTTTTAAGTGAAGCTTATATTCTATATTCCTTTGTTTTATCTCAAATTATTAGAGCTGTATAGACTTACAGAAAAAAAGATTATTCTGATAGCTTTTAATGCATAATAAGGGAATGACAGACAGGGGCAAGTAGTGCTCACTTTGAAAAAGTTAAAATTAATATACTTGCAAAAGCACTGTAGCTTAATACATTTTAGCATTAGCTTTGAATTGTTGGAAAACCCCTGTTTTTTCCTCCTCCAGTGCCACAAAAAAATTGAAATTTCAACAAAGAATACAGTTACAAGTGAAGGCCTTAATTTTGCAAAGGTTCATACATGTATATTGGCCCTCACATTTTGGTTTCATAGGGTTATTCAGATTATATACAGTTTTACAGGACCCCAAAGCAGAGCAATAACAAGAGAACTAAATGTGTTAAACTAATTAAAAATCACCTCCATGAGAAAAAATACATGGTTCCATTTATAATGTTAAGATAATAACAGTTGAAATTCCCTTAAAGGCAAGCATTCTACTTATTTTTTCTAAGATGGAACTATTACTAAGACCCCGTAAGTTTGCCAAATGTCCAAGTTGAATTATAGGCCAGACTTGAGCCATTCATCCAACACTTGCAATGGAAGCCCTTGGAATTTTGTCTTAGCAAGGATTTATTACCACCACGATCTGGGTTTGGAGCGCATGGCTCGGGAGGAGAAACTGAGGCACCCGGGTTTGTTTGGTCTGCTGAAAAAGAGGCCACGGGGAGACCTTATATAACTCTCCAACTACTTTTAAGGGGAGGTTGCAGGCGTGACAGCGCCAACTCTCAGCAGCGGTGACAGGCAACATAACAAGGGGCAACGGCCACCGATCGCAGCTGGAAGGTTCAGACTGGACACGAGGAAAAATTGCTTCTCTGGAAGAGAAGGGTGGCCCGGGGGCAGGTCACCGGGGAGGCTGCGGAGTCTCCGGTACTGAGGTTTTTGAGTCTCGGCTAGACACAGCCAAGCCCTCCCCAGCCCAGTGTTGGCCGCAGTCCCACGCTGAGTGGGAGGGTGAACTACAAGGCCCCTGGAAGTCCCTTCCAACCAACATTTCTATGGTTCTACGGTTTCTGGACTGAGTCACAAAGCAAACGTTATCTATATATAAAATATCTATATATGATACATAGGAGAAGCTGATCTTGTAAATTTATGAGATAGGAAGAAGCTCATTTCCCTATTTTTCTAAAAATCCCCACGAGTTTCGAAAATCTTCTACATTAAAAAAGCTAAAAACCCTCCTAAGCCTTTCCTACTTGACATTTGAGAAAAAATGTGCACAGCGAATGTGCACAAATAGCATTTGAACTATTTTTTAAAAACTGAATAATGTTTATAAGATCCAGCATGTAACCTAAATTGTTTTTATGTTATGGTTCTCCCTTGGGCAGAGTAGTTTGAGTTCCAGATGACTAGAGATATTGCATGGCTGTCCTGGGCTGTCAGCCAATAAGTCTTTTCCCAGCCTGATCATGTCAGTGAAAGTCATGCTGAAAAAATAGTAGGAAAGAGCTTTCCTTCCTGCACAGCATTGATCAAGTTAACACCCTTCCTAGGGTTTCTTTAAAAAGACTGTTGTGGTGCTTCAGAGTGGAAAAATGTATCCTGAATATTAAGAGATGTCTTGTTATTTTTAAACAGAACATGAAAATGCTCAGTTGCAGAGAGCATATGGCACTGTAGCGTGCTCCATGGGGCCGTAGACTAACATTACAAAGTTGTGGAAGACTAAAGGTCCATAGCTAGCCCAGCATCCAGTCTCTGGCAGTGGCCAATGTGCCTATGAACGAGCGTAAGAAGCAAGCCATACACTGATATTTCCTCAGAAGACTGTGCTTTTTTCTACAGCGCTCTTGGTATAGTCACCTAAGAACTCAGCTCACTGAAGATAACTCTACCAGTCTGTAACTCTAAATCATGTGTATATCAGAATGTTGCCATTTATTTGCCAAAACAGTTGTAAGAGAAATTTTCATATTTAAAGACTAGGCTCAGAGGGAAAGGAAACACACTGCAATTGCATTCTACATGCTCTTAAGGAAATGCCAATAGTGAATTCTATTATTTAGAAGAAACATGAAATGTTCACACAACACACAGTGGTGTGCCTCTTTTAAACTGAGGCAGGTTTAATCAGGAAGCCTAGATAATTTAGAACATTTTTTAGAGACAGTTTAGCTTAATACTAATGAATGACCGTGGTTGTTGTATAAGTGGGACAGGAAAAGTGTTTGATTAAAAGGAGATTCCAATCAGCTGGGATCAAGCGTTTCACTATATTAAGTAGGCCTTTGAATGTTAAGATTTGAATGTTAAGATCATTTAGCATAATGTAGCACCCACTCACAAAAAGCAGAATTACAGATTTTAAAAAGTGAATATATATATTTTTTCCCCTCAAACAGTTACTTAAAATTGTATTTCCTCCAGTTTGTCCCAAATGCTTTGTGTTTTATATATAGTCTTAGCCGGAGGCCAGAGTTTAAAACACACTATCATTACTTTTTGCTACAGTCAGGCCTAAGGTCCCTATCCAAGACTGCCAGATGTGCTGGGAACTGTACAAGAAAAGCATAAGTCAATCTCTGTAACACTAGCTGCTAATACCAGCTAAATAGACCTAGACCAAAAGGAGAGGAGATAAAATATTCAGGAACCTCACTTGAAAGAGGAGTCAAATTCCTTCCTGCTTCCAGGGCAAGAAGAAGATTTAACTGAGGGCATTCTGCAGATCTGAGAGCTGGTCCCTACCAGCCCTCACGACCATCGACCCTGGCAAGGAGCTCTAGTGACTCGGACAGACGCTGTGCATGGCTCGTCCATGCCTCATGCCACTGCTGTCAGAGCCCTCTTCCCTTGGGAAACCACTAATCCCTCTCCCTGCTGTATTCCTGCGGTATTAAGAGTGAAGAGAGATGGTGAGGAAGGAGCCTGTCTTGACCAGCCCTACTGTACTGGAGAGTTAGACTTGGTGACAGCTCCATGGATGGATGTCACAGCTGCTGTGCTGCCCAGTTGTCTGGGCAGGCAACCGGAGAGCAATGGAGAGTCGAGGCCACTCTCACTGTGGTACAGTATGTCACCCTCTCAGATTACATGGTGAGCCTTTCGGTCTCTGCATGCTCTTCATGAACTCAACTTTTCTTTTTTGGCCAGAGTAATACAGGAGTCAGAATTGTCCCGCACACAGAGGCTGTCAAGTCATTGAAAAGGGAACAAGATAYCTCTTCTTGACATATTGCCACTCTGGTTATTGATGTTTCTTCTGGAGGAAAATGAGCTCTTTCTGCATTGCTTAGGGAAGTCTACTGTGGCACGGATGTGGATACCTGCAGTGCTGGTGTCAGCTTTAATGCCAGGGCCCAGGTCACAATTATTTCTGTTGCTGGAAGGAGTGTTGAGTTTGATGGATGCTGGCACCTGTTTTTTCCTTCATGCTACTTATCTGCAGATCCAGGAGCTGTCTCCTCAGTGGGGCGATGATGCGTGATGCAAACTTCGCCACTGGAAGGATTTTGGAAGTGGTTGCTCCAACTGTGCTATGACTTTCACAGGCCACTCCAGAAGATGGAGCTTCAGTCTTGCAGTTTGCTCTTTGGAAATTGGACGAAGAGTGATAAGCACACTAAGGTTTCTTCTGGACTAGACCCTCTCCCCTCAGGGCGCAGCAGGCCCAGCTGCCTTTGGGATTCTGCATGCAATGAACATAGGCAAGAGGTGAAGCTGCCTGGAGTTGACCATCACTGCTGGGCTGGAGGAGGAGAAATTCAGGAAGATAAGCCCAGAGCAGCAGGAGGAGCAAGAGAGAAGAGGCAGGTGGGGGAGGGTGAAGAGTTTAAGTGGGGCTGCAGGTTCAGGCAGATATGAGCTGTTGGGAGCACAAAATTAACTGCTTGCGGCTGGGAGATGCAAAACTGACTTGAGGCTAGGAGCACACCGAAAGTGGGAAATTGATGCAGCCAAAATTAATTGATGCACGCACAGAGCTACATAATTCATTGATGTTGAGATGTGAGGGTTGCATAATTTATGTGGGCCAGGAACAGCATAAAATTAAGTAATTGGGGTTTTGGTAGAAACCAGAATACTTCATACCATTAAGCAATTCTTTTGCAAGTTTATGTAATTTTTTTGTTGTTACCACAACAGTTATGAAAGGGGTCTGAGTGCACATACATTTAAAGGTTACAAGTGGTAAACACAAACAGCGTTTTTCAGGGGAGCAGCAGAGTTTAGGAAAAGTGAGATATTCATCACATAATACATAACACCAATAGTAACACAACATATTTTAATTAAGAAGAAACTATTCCCCTTTCAAAAATAAATACTTAAATTCTTTAGCAATTAAAATAGATCAATTTAGAATAGAATTAATCAATAGAATCAAACTATATCATTGGAAAAGATAGTTGATATGTAAATATGTATTCTTTGTGCAATTATAAAGRTAACTATTTCAGGAAATAAATCTTAAATATATAAAGCCAGAAAGATATGTGGATCTTGTTAAGAATGGACTAGTATTAACCTTAGGGCTTTGCTAATTTTCTTCTTCTTCTTTTCTTTTTCCTCAAATCATCCATATTTATTTAGCCTTTTTTTCAAAGGCTAACCTTTAGTTAGCTTTTTTCCAAATGATATTTAGCTATTTCAAGAACTACATTATCAGATAATGCGGAATTGTAACAACACTGCTGGTAGCATACACAACTGATAGGTTTTTTAAGGGACTGGAAAGATAACTTTCATTTTGATGGATTTCTGCAACCATGTCTCATCAATATTTTCTTGATAGGATTCTTAAAACAAAACCTATATAAATAGACAGTAGCAGAAGGTAGCCAGGCATTAGAAAAAAAATATATACATAACTCCAGAAGTATGGTAAATGTTGATAAAATTCTTATTAGCAAAATGCAATATGCGCAGCAAAACAGCAAACTGCATATTCAGGTGTACAAGAGACAGTAAGAAGGTTTAGCAGGTAGCTGAATTCAGAAATTAATCTRGAGAATCAGCGTTGCTGAGAGTTCTCTGCTGCAATGAATCTCCACAAGTATAAACAGATTTTCATACTAAATTTAAGACTCTTCCTTTCAAGTAAATACTTTTTTATATAGAACCTAAAAAATGCAACCCTCCTTTCAAGTCCATTGGGATTAGACCACAGATGAAAATGAAAGAACTGGAAATAACAGAACAATCTGTTTCCTTTGTAAAATCCTTCTAAATTAAATTAACAATAGCTATTTATTAACCCAGATGTGGTCCCTACTCACATGAACTCCTGAAAATAAGAGGTGCTTTGTATCTTGTAATCTAGTTTCGTAAAGCAAATCTTTTAACTGTCATCATTATAGTATTTGACCATATGCAAAGCAATTAAAAGTAAGTCAGATTCTTCCTGTGGACTGTATAAGGAATAATTCTTCRTGAGATCTTTTCTTGCTCGCATGTCAACACAGAGGAATTGCAAGTGAGGAAAGTATTAAAGATCGGGCTGAGGAAGTGAATTTGTTAACAACTATGAAAGGGCTTTCTGCTGCCCCACGTCTCTCCCTCACAGCAGCGAGCTCTCACTCCCCTGAAGGTGCTTCTCCTGCACTGCGCGGCTCACCCCAGCTCCTCATCTGTTCCTCCTTATTCTGTGAGACAGCAGGTCCCAAGACCCATGCAACAGACCAGGGAGCCCTTGGCATTTTAGCATCTTTGAAAGCCTCAGGTACAGGTAGCCCATCTATCCTGTTCATTAGATATGAAACTAGAGGCTTTTTGCAACCATGGATTATTAGGACGATTAGAAGGTACTGAGGGGCGAAGGTAGRGAGAGAAGTCATTAAAAGCATTACTATTAAGCAGTTGAAAATTGCAGTTCAATGGATATTTTAATGCTACTGTTCTACAAGCATTTTATTCCCCCATCCATCTGGCATGAGCTGTCCCAGGAGGCAACCTTGAGCTCCTCTGTGTCAAGTGACACACTTACTTGCTGTCACAAGGTTGGAGTCTTGTAATTACAGGCTCTTGAGTCAAGTGATACTGTTTTTTCTCTCGCCAGGAGCCCCTTTCCCCACACTCTTCCTCCTCCCCACCTTCTTTTTCTCTGTGCCAACATCTGTCACCAGCTTCAGCATATGCCAACATCTCTAACCAGTTCCCCTCTTTGATGACTTGTTTTTTGGTCACCACCCTCGTACTTCTCCCAAGATTTGTGCAGATTATTCTCTGTTCTCATTACACAACATCTACAGTTGCTCTCAGGGTGGAGCAGTTTGCTTCTTTAACCCCCATAATACCGAAGACCTTAAAAGCTGCATTCACAAATGGAATTTTATTAGATATTATTGGAAACGAGCTCCCACAAAATGTTGCACTCCTCTGTTATCAGTTCCTATGCAAAGACTTCGCCTTCCACATAGATTTCTAAAAATCAGGCCGTACAGCTCTTTTGTCATGTCAGACTTGCTCAAGACCTGGAGCATTGTGCAAGCTGACAAGAAAAGACATGATAGGTTTGACAGCAGGTGTTCAGGAAGAATGTGCACTATCAAGTGGCAGTACTCAGCGAGGAMCTGTGAGCGCAGCACCAACATTTTATTTAGGCATTACCCATAAGTAATAATTAAAGGCAGAGAACAAACATRTAGTTTGATATGCCGACAAGTAGCAAACCAGCTTCAACAGAGAAACTGTTTATATTTTGGAGTCAGAACCAAGATGAAAYGAAACAGAGTTAACCATCTGAACAATAAGAATGTAACCTGCCCTATACAGGTAAGCAGTCAAATTGCCCATACTTGAGTAGGATTCATCTACTGATTTTTCTTACCCTGCAGGTATAAGATCACTATTTAATCCTGTTGTACTTCAGCCACTGATTTTTACCCACTTCCAGTTTGTCTCACCAGCAAAGGGAAACTTTTCCATATAATTCATCATATCTTCTGAAATTACTCTCTTGCTGGCCACCAACAGGAACACTTTCAACTATCATTACAGATCAGTCCCTTAATTTATTACAGCACAACCAAATTTAATCTATCATTCCAGTTAACAGAAAAATAACACACTCATCTTTTTTTTATAACACAAAACTCTCAGAGCTGTCCTGAATCAATCCTGAATCAACAGAAACTGTTGGTGTCACTTGTATGAACAACATACCTTGTATCTGCATGTTTCTCCCACCTCCTCCTAAGCTCATTTCCCACAGTGCCTCCTGCAGCATGGGCAACATACCTGCGCCACGCAGAAGCGGTAGCCGTGCATAGCGAACGGGTGCAGGACAGAGGGACAGACGGTAGGATTAATGATTCTCCACCCTCTAAGGAAACTGCTGTGGATACAGAAGCAGAAAAACTGTGCAAGAAGCCAGGCTCGTATTTCCTAGCCAGCCCAAAGCTGGAAGCGCTTAAGTATTCTGATCTTTTTAATCAGAGAAACATCCTTGTCCCAGCAGCTGTATATCACAGCCTTGCCACAGATCAAATTTGATTAATATAGCTAATTCAAGGGGAATCACAGAGAAAAACAACTTGAGGAGACTTGTTTCTTTGGAGCAGTGAGACCATGTAAACACAACTGTAAGGCACAATGCACTCCTTGGCCCATGCACACAATACCAAAGCACGTTTTTAAGTGGTTTTGTTCAGATAGGATTAAAGTATCTCAAGAAACAGAGTTTCAGTCACTTCTCTTGGCAGAAATATCTGCAGGCAGATACTCTGCAGCTGCAGAATGAGTATCTCCATCCTTTATTTCTGAGTTAAATCAGCCAGTTGGCACAAAGTAATACAGTGCTCACTGGGAGCCAAGCTTTGCCCTGGCCTCAGTCTAATAAAAGTCTAAAATTATCAGTAACACAGATTTTCAATTCAGTAAGAGCAATACAAATCCTAGCAACATTACTGATATGACTCCGAATACTCTGACTGGCACTACAGAAATTCAAGTTAAAATCTAGACTGCTAAACGTACTAGAGACATGGAGGCGCTGTCAGTGGAACTCAGCTCTCCTCCCCTCTGCTTTCCAGTCTGGTCTCAGAAAAAATTTTATGGTCTGAAACAGTTCAGCAAATTCTCCACAATCTGCACATACTTTCAGGACAAAAAAATACACATTTTCAAGCCACAAACTCTTTG